>NW_009935407.1:3124-4284 GCF_000696875.1 Nestor notabilis | reverse complement strand
CGTATTTTAAAGTAAGGCCTTTGTTCCGCCGGGATGCTGTGAAGGTGAAGAGGTGGCTGGAGCACATAATGACCTACGCAAGGAGCAGCCGGCTAACGCTGAAGGGCTTTTTAATTAGCAGCCAAAGGCAAAGCGGGATTCAGCAGCGGGAAGCTGAAGTCAGCAAAGTCAAGGTGGAAATAAGAGGCCAGCTTTTACCAGAGAGGGTAATTAAGTGCCGGCAGAGCGCAGCGTGAGGAATAGCCGTCATTCAAGGATTCAATTCCTTAAATCAAGGAGTTTCCCCTGCAGACGCTTGTGCTCCCTCCATCTCACCCTGGCACCGGCCAGCAGCTGCTTTTGGGTCCCTGGGTACCAGCATGCTGGTGTGGGAACATCCTGGATCGTGTCTAAGGAGCCAGGCAGGGAATATAGGGGGGGGAAAGGGCTGTTTTCCCACCTGAGCTTGCTCGGCCGCCCTCCTCCCAGTGTGCAGTGTCTTGGGCAAAGATCCCTTTTGGCATCCCTTTCTCCCACTGGGATTTAGCATGGTTTTTCACCTGCGTGGGGCTGGCACAATGGGACACTTGGAGCTCCCTCTGCAAAAGGGAAGCTGGGATCATTTGCTTGTAGTTTTGGGAGAAAGCTGGGGGGGAGCAGGGCTCCTTGGCTACAACACCTCCTGAGCTCCCAATGAGGAGGAGGTTGGGATTTAAGCCAACCCCCCTTTTCTGCTGCGTATTAACTGGAAAAAATAAGGATCAGGATGCTAGATAGAGGTGAGAGGTTATCCTCCAGGAGCTAAGAGTTTGGGTGAGGGGATGGCCACATAAAATCACCATTTGGGGCTGGCTGGAAAAGTGGCTCCGGCTCATACCAATTCTTTGACGTGGTCTTTCCTTTCCCAAAAATAAACAGGAACTGTCTGGAAAGCCCCTGCGCCGGGAGAAGGAGAAGTGCCCAGAATAAATAAATACAGGGAGAGAGCCCGGGTTGAGTTCATCCAGCCGGCCGGTCCCTGCTGCCAGGGGTGGAGAAGGATGAGGACAGGGCTTGGGATGTCTTTGGGGGGATAAAGGGGAGAGCACATGGGGCTTTTAACCTAATGAATGGGATTTTTTGGATGGGCTCTGTGTACAGGAGCCACCATGTTCCTCCCGCAGCGCAGTGTTCCGCTCTTC
>NW_009935407.1:0-3019 GCF_000696875.1 Nestor notabilis | reverse complement strand
TTCCTGCTTCTGGGTTCAGGATTTTTCATGCCCCAGCTCCTTTATGCCACCATTTCCCTGTTCATCTGACTCAAAGCCTCTCCAAACCATCCTCACAAGCACAGGGAATAAAGACACAGCAGGCGTGGAGCCGGAGCGAGCGCGGGCCTGGCTTCGTGTTCATAAATGTTATTAAGATGATGAATTAAATATGAATTTGGTTTCAGGCATAACATCCAAATCAGCAAGAGACCCGACATGCTTGTGTTGCATAAATGCTCAGCGTGTTCCTTAACATGGTAAGTTCAACTCCCTTGGACATAGGCTTCAGGATAGACTGGGATTGAGTGTTTACTTGGCTTGGGAAGCAGAGACGCCTCTCCTCTGCCTTTTCCTGACATGTAATTCCATGTTTTTCACTGGCTGAGTGAGTGCTGGGGCATTATCTGCAGGGGAAATGTCACCCCTGAGCTCATTTGCTCTGCCTGATTCATCTTTCATGTCCTGACAGTGGGAGTTTGTGACTGAGAGCAGTCAGGACAGGGCTGGGAGAAGCTCTAATTCGCTGTTCAACATCTTCAGTTCAAAATGATAAAAAGGCCAAAAAAAGCTCTCTGAAATGGGGAAAAAATTAAAAAGCAGTATGAGAGCTATAAGTCTTGCTGTATGAGGGGCTACATCACCCCTGACCACAGCTCAGGGCTGCAGCAAGAGGGTCCTTTCATGGGCTGGCAGGACTGTTCAGGGCAGACCTGGCTTTCCTGTGCACGCTTGACGAGGGGAGACTTTAATTTGCCTTTTTTAGCATCATTTGACTTGTTCTTCCCTCCCCACACCAAAGCCTCAGGTTTCTGGTCAAAGGGACAGTCTCCAACAATCCAGAGTCACACGCTGACCTTCCAAAATCCCCACATCTGGATGGGAAAAGGTGGTTTCAGAGACATAGGAAAGCAAAAGGTGACGTTCCTGGAGGATAAACAAATGCTGAGTCAGGGATTTCTCAGAGAGTTTTATTAGGGTGAAAAAGGAACAGTAACAAACCATCTCGGTTCAGTGCATCGAAGCAAGTGTGGCACAAAGTGCACGGATTTCAACTCTCCTGGAAAAGAGAAGAGAGAAGTTAAAACACCTCTGGGACCTCTAAGAGGCTTGAACCCCCCTGGAGAGGAAGGTGCTCACGCTCAGTCATAGAATCATGGAATGGTTTAGGTTAGAAGAGACCCTCAAAGCTCATCTAGTCCAACCCCCTGCAATGAGCAGGGACACCTTAGCTAGACCAGGTTGCCCAGAACCACATCCAGCCTGGCTGAACTTTGCTTTTAAAGATGAAAGGCACAGTTCTGGGTACAGCAAAACACTTCAGTGGCTTCGCTGGCTCCTGGAAAAACCGACGGATTCACCCCCAGAGCAGTCTCCTGGTTTATTGCCATCATCCTGGGATCTCCTCTTGGCAGGGATTGCTGCCTCCAGCTGTGGCTAGCTGCTGGGGAGCGGTTTGGCGTAGACTGGCTCCATGAGGTGGTAAATGAGGAGCAGGAACAGGCACCCAAGTAAGACCAGGGACATGACAGCCAGGAGGATGAAGCGGCCGATTAAGAAGGTGTCCACGATCTGCAGTGAGAAGGGGGAAAAGAAAACACCACAACACACATTACTGGAGCCTGGAGGGAGCACGCCATGTCCTGGAAAAAGAGTACTGCCAGAGAAGATCACTCCAGGAGGAAAACCTTTGGGGTTCCCCCACGTTTCTCCCCTCACTTTTCATTCCTGACACGGGTGCTCTCTGTGGGAAGTGGGAATGACTGGAAGAAGAATCCCTTTCCTCTGACATAAGGAAATGTGGAGGAAAGGAGCAACACAGGGAAGAAACACAAGACAAAACCCGCAGCCAAAAGCATCCCAGGAGCCACATCCTTCCCTTTAAGAAGGAAAGTGGTGGGGAAAAATGATTGAAAAGGAGGATCCAGCTGCAATGCAAGACACAACGAGGAGCCAGGTTACAGAATCATCCTCTCAGCTCCTGAGACCACAGCAGAGCATCGCTCGGCCCAGCTCAGCCTTACAAATCACATCAGCACACTCTCAGCCCTGGTGCTGCTGCGGGAAGAGTCTCTTGTGAGCGAAAGCGTTGGCTCTGCCTGTACGTTTCACTTTTTAATGAGGCAGTTAGCAGGGTTTCGGTGCAGAAAGCCCACGTCATGTATTATTGATAGCCAGGGCAGGGCCAGTCCAATTGAAGATAGAAGCTTCCCAATTCTGCTGCCCTCCCGGGCACGCACACACGCTCAGCTGCCCTTCATCTCGCTTCCGGCCTTTACACGAGCAAGGCAGAGAAAAGGCAGAACACTTCCAAGTCTCTTTAGTTGGGATTTACACAGACCCAGCATCTAGAAGAGCAATAATTAATGCGCATTAGTAACTGAACAGAGGAAATGACACCTAAAACATCACTAAACTTTGTGTATTTGAAGCCCAAGGAGCCCGGGGGAAGCTCAGGCAGGCTGATTGTGACCCAAAATTGAGGGGAGAGATCCCTGTGCCTGACAACACAGACCAGAGACTCCCTGCACACACAGATGGCTCCACACTTGAGCACGGGAATAACCTGTAAGAGAGCTGAAGAGGGGTTACCAGGCTTTAGAATACAAAACCAGAGCTGGGGGACAGTGAAAGGCTGCAGAATTAGAGGGGGAAATATCAAAACTACCTGCCATAAGGCTGCCCCAGGGTGTGCTGGGTGATGGAGGCAGGAGGGAGCATGGAAAACCCATGGACCAAGCTGGAAAACGGATGGCAGAGGGGGAGCAGAAGCTGCTGGAGGTCAGGGCTGAGCCGGGAGGGACAAGAGCATGAGGATAATTCCCGCACAGAGCCCTTGGGACTGGGATGGGAGAACGGGAGCAAAACCCCATGGGCCATGTGTGGATAAGGGGTTTTGTTAAAAAGACACCCGGCTAAAACGACATTCCTGGAGCTTTAGGATGCCCCCTGGGACCATCCTGATGTAAAGGCTCATTCCCACAGACCATCCCGAGGTAAA
>NW_009935406.1:3089-3293 GCF_000696875.1 Nestor notabilis | reverse complement strand
CAACGTGTCCCTCACCAGCTTCCACATCAAGGTAAACCAGGGGACAAAGGGGGATACCAGGATTGGGGGGAGGATCGGTGCCTGCTCACCATTGACCATGCGCCCGCAGAACAGCATCGCCCTGGCCTCCATCCAGCTGCCCCCCAGCCTGTTCGCCAGCCCCATTGCGGCTGGCCCCTCGGCGGGCCGCCAGCCACACCTCGT
>NW_009935406.1:2728-2930 GCF_000696875.1 Nestor notabilis | reverse complement strand
ACCCCTATGGGGCTCCTTGGGGTGTTCCTGCAGCACGAAACCATCCATAGGGGTCTTCATGGGGATGTGGTAGAGGTCCCCCCACTGCATCCAGCCGCATTTGGGGGTGGAAGGGTGGTTCTTATAGGATCATAGAATGGTTTGGGTTGGAAAGGACCTTAAGACCATCCAGTTCCAAACCCTGCCGTGGGCAGGGACACCT
>NW_009935406.1:1248-2697 GCF_000696875.1 Nestor notabilis | reverse complement strand
CCAGGGATGGGGCAACCACAGCTTCTCTGGGCACCCTGTGCCAGCGCCTCAGCACCCTCACAGGGAAGAACTTCTTCCTTACATCCAACTTGAACTTCCCCTGTTTCAGTTTGATCCCATCACCCCTTGTCCTATCGCTCCAATCTCATCCTGCTGACCTGTTCCTCTGCTGCTGCAGATGGTTGTGGAGTGGGAAACCTGTCAGAGCCAGTGGCCGTGTCCCTGCGGCACCCCGGGGAGGGAGCAGACCCAGTGGCCGCATACTGGAACTTCGAGGTGCTGGGGGGCATGGGGGGCTGGAGTGCCGAGGGATGCCAGCTGGCATCACAGGAGCCCAACGTCACCTCCCTGCACTGCCGGCACCTCAGCAACGTGGCCGTGCTCATGGTAGGTGTGGGGTGCACGATGTGGGGCTGCGGGCGGAGCGGAGGGACGGGGACGGGTCTGACGGGCTCTGCTGCGCTGTGCAGGAGCTGAGTGGTTTCCCCAGCGAGGCACAAGGCGCCGTGGAGGTGCTGCACCCGGCCATGTACACCTGCACGGCCGTGCTGCTGCTCTGCCTCTTCACCACCATCATCACCTACATCGTCAACCACGGGTGGGTGAGCGCCTGCGCCGCGGTGCCGGTGGTGGTTGGAGGGGTTGTGCTTGGGTCGATGGCTCTGGGCAGCTGGAGGAGACACCCAAGTGCTGCCAAGAGGAAGGTCCATAGGAGTTGGCCCACCAGGAGATGGGCTTTCAAGAGGTGGCCCTATAGGACATAGTGCTTTAGGACATAGGCTTGCAGATCACCCTCCAGAAATGTGGGATGGTTGGACATGGTGTAGGGTGAGGGGAGCAACATGGAAAAGGGATCAAAATAACAAGGTTGTGTAGGTCCTTTCCAACCCAATCCATTCTGTGATTCCATGATTCTATGGCTGGATGTGTCCTGCCTTCATGGCAATGGGTGCCTTGGGCTGGTTGGCTGTGTCTTGTCCTGCACCGAGAAGCATGGAATGGGGGATGTGGGATGTTGAGGGTGTTATGAATTCCCCCTTCTGGGTCAGCAATAGCGAGGAGCTGGGGCTGAGGGATGTGGTCCATCTCATGATGGAAGCACGGCTGCTGCCCTGCCAGGCCAGGAAGCACTACAAGCTCATCCCATACCTCCAGCTCTATGTGTGCAGCTGCTTTATCCCTACATTCCACTGCCAGAGCATCATTCCAGAGCAGGCTTTATGCTGTGCCTCTCACGTGCTGCAAATACCTGTCCCACTATGCCTGTTTTCCAGCACCATCCTCATCCCACGGAAGGGCTGGCACATGCTGCTTAACCTCTGCTTCCACATTGCCATGACGGCCGCTGTCTTTGCGGGAGGCATCACCCTCACGGGGTACCTGATCGTCTGCCAAGCGGTAGGTGCAGAGCACAGCGAGGTCCTGCCCTTCTGGATGAGGACCCAACAG
>NW_009935406.1:470-1064 GCF_000696875.1 Nestor notabilis | reverse complement strand
GGATGGGGACGTGTCCCAGCCAGCCCCCAGACCCATGCTGCGGTATGAACCCCCTTTTCCCCTCGCCCTGGCCCCATGGGGAGATTCCCTGCCCCACATCCAGCATCTCTGCTGTAGCACCCATCCTGCTGTGCTGTGCTCTCCCAATGGGTGCGTGGTGACACCGTCCCCATCACGCAGGTTCTATCTGATCGCTGGTGGGATCCCCCTCATCATCTGCGGCATCACGGCAGCCGTCAACATCCACAACTACCACGACAACAACCCCTAGTAAGTGTCCCTGCTCCACCATTGCCTTCCTCCCCGAACGGGCGGCCTCCCACTGCCACTTGGGAAAGGCTGGGAAAGGCTGGGGAGATTTTTCCCATGAATTACCCATTTATTGGGAAAAAGCCACACAGAGGCCGTGCCATCGGGATGCTGAGCATCACAGCACCACGGGTCTGCTCACCAAAGCATCTTTCCTCCTGTGTAGCTGCTGGCTGGTGTGGCGGCCCAGCCTGGGGGCTTTCTATGTCCCAGTGGCCTTCATCCTGCTCATCACTTGGATTTACTTCCTCTGTGCCGGGCTCAGCCTCCAGTGCCGACCCTCAC
>NW_009935406.1:0-255 GCF_000696875.1 Nestor notabilis | reverse complement strand
ACATCATCTTCAGCTGCCTCTACGGTGTCACCGCCGTGGCGCTGGGACTCTTCATCTTCATCCACCACTGCGTCCGGCGCCGGGATGTCCTCAACTCCTGGTTCTCCTGCTGCCCTTCCTATAGGAACGCTCTGCCCATGCAGGCGTACGTCCACCCCGGGCTGGTGCCGGAGGACGGCTCGCAGGTCTTCATCGGCTGCGACCCCGAGGCAGCTCGCTCCAGGGCATCCTCCTCCTCCTCACCCAGCAGCGCTG
>NW_009935405.1:26845-32719 GCF_000696875.1 Nestor notabilis | reverse complement strand
GGTTCCGCTCCTGTTGCTCTTACGGTGAGCGCTGCTGCCCTAGCCTCAGCCACCGTCTGGTATTAGCACCCCGAAGCCCATGTCTGGCTGTCCCTGCCCTCCCATTCCTCCTTCCCGCTACCCGGGTCGACCCCAGCAGCAGTACCTGATGGTATAAACACGAGCGGGAGAGCTGGTTTCAAGCAGAGAGTGTGAGTGGTCTTGAGGCCGGAAGAGGACAGGTTAAGGGGGGGGGGGGGTACCCACAGGGTTCCAGAGCAGACAGGCTCTTCGGGAGGTTCTGCAGGGCGTGAGATTAGACAAAGCAAGACCTTGTCTCACCTCTCCGTAGTCGGGAGGAGGTTCCACACCTCCCTGGCTGGGTGTGCGTGGCTGAACTTTTTTCAGGACCAGAACATTTGCAGTCGGGTACTTTGGAAGTCCACCGTTGCTGGGGTTTCCATCCTAGAAATGCTGTGAGAAATGCAAGCTTTGGTAACCGGTGCTCTCTGATGCTGCCTTTTTTTTAAAGAGTGAGCAATACCTAACGAAAGTAGAACATCTGATGTAGAACTTAATAGTTTCAATTAAAGAATGCAATACAAGTCTACACGATGTTTTTGTGAAAACAGCTATTAATACTGTTTTGAGGAAGTACTTGACTCAGTGCTGCATGATGCTGCTGTTAACATTGGGTGCATACAGTGCCAGTAGACCATGTAAATGGAATTTGCTGCCAGATCTCAAGAAGAGGAAGACCTTAGTTAAAAGAAATGGTGTCTGAAGAGGTTCCAGTAGTAGGTTCTGTGTTGTACTATGTTTTTAGCAATGATCTGGAAGCAGATCTGAACCTGCTGCTGCAAGAATTCAACTCCAGGATTAATGGATTCATAAATAATGATGAAGGTTGGGCACTGATCAGAACGGTTGGTACAAGCAGCCCGTTCAAACTTCACTATTTTAATCCAGCCAACTATAAAGTAGCCTCTTCAGAACCAACTGTGGAGGCTGTAACCAGAGAATAAAAGACTGTAGCCTGGGACGGTAATGACTTTGAGAAGGATTTAAGGGTCAGAGTAAGTAAGCAATCAGATAAGGGCTGTCCTGTGTGTGGCTATGGCAGAAAAGGATTAATCAATGTATAAACAAAGGAATTAAAAAAAAGTTTATTTTATCTCTCGTGTTTCGCCTCAAAACTGTCATCCACAGGATAGTGCATGCAGTTCTGGGTTTCAGATTTTAAGAAGCATGCTGGGAAATAAGAGAAAGAGTGAAGCAAAATGTTCTGATTGTTAGAGAAAATGAATTACACTGGGAGGTTTTAAGAGCTCAGGCTGTTAAAATTTATCTCAAAGAGGATTGGGAGGTGACTTCATTGTAGTGTATAGGAATATTCCTGGGGGAAAATCCAGGATATTAAAGGGCTCTTTAATCTATTGAAGAAAGGCATAATAAGAAGTAATGGCCAGAGGCAAAAGCCAGACTAATTCAAATAGGAAATAAACCACACATTTTTACATGGTTAACCACCAGAACACATTCCCAAGAGAAGCTGAGGACTTTCCATCGTTTTATGTCTTCCGCTGAAGATAAAGATGTATTTCTGGAAATTATTTCTAGCTGAGCAGAAGTTACGCTTTATCTTATTGGATAAATACAGGTTGAAATCTGGTGGTTCATGATACACATACTGTCAGGTTAATTTAGTGGGACCATCATGGTTTAAATTTTAAATGCAAGAAGCAGGCATTTTGTTAATAACCATGAGATTTAAGATAAATTTTTATTTTGCCTTCAAATATATGCCATAAAAAAGCCGATCTGAATTAAGATTTTGGTTGCAGAATATGCTTACTATTACAGTATCTAGAGGTTTTGGCCTTTTGCGTCCTCAATTTACACTTTGGGGATCGCTTTGAAAAATTTATCTGCATTTTCATTTAAATTTCTGAAGGAATGGGTCCTTACAAGAAAATTCCTGTGGTGCATTCTGATTCTTTTGGCCTTGAGGCAATTTTACATAATTGATGTTCACATTATAAAATATTTCTTGGAGAAATGTTGTCCAGAGCGCTCGGGTAACAATCTACCAAATGAATCCTGATAAATTTCCTATATTCTGCATTATATATGTTTGCATGTTGCATATGTTTGCATCCTACAGTCTTAACGTCCCTTGAGGCATTATAATAATTTAAAGAATTATATACTGAAAGCGGGATCAATAAAATATAAATAAGATTTCAGATCAACAGCTTGGCAGAGAAACATGATAAAAACCACCCTGGAAATGGTACATGATCAATTTTTCTATCTTGAGAACGGAAGGTGTGTTGTCATTTCACTGCCTTCTGAGAAATGTGCGATGCTAATCCTGCGTGATCCATGTGCTTCCTAATTTACATGCTTCCATGGCTTTTGAACGGAAAATGCAAAGGCAGGAGCTGAAAAACAAGCCGCTGCCTTCTTTTGTGCATTTTCCCAGAGTCAAGCCACAAACAATCTCCCCTTAAACACAGAGCTACTGAAATCTGTTAATTAACTTGATGATGAATTCTGGAACGAGATCTGAATAACTATACAGGGGAAAAAATGCAGTGATTACAAATGATGAGGTGAGATTTCTTTCTGGTATGCACTTGGTAACTTAAAAAAGCAGAAGGTGTTTCTGTGTGTGGTTGAAACTTGTTTACTTTGAATTGTTAGTGTGAAAATTACGTAACCTTAATACTAAAGTAGCTTTAAATTACCTTTGTACATTTAAGGTAAGAAACGATTGCAGTGGGCACTCCAAGAGCAGCGTGGAGTGCACCCTGTAATGGAACTTTCTAGAAAATGTTTCTTTGTCCTATCTGCAATAGATGGCCCCAGAGATGTTCTGAATGCATTTCAGGTTACCACACAAGTGCCATCTGAGCCTGACACCCATAACACATGCATTTTCAAGAGTGCCTGGCAAACCAGCCTAATCGCAGCCACATTCCCACCGGCTGTAAGAATTTGACATGACAGCTGTGGGAATCGATAGCAAATGAGGTGCGGAATACATCAAGCTTGCAGCTGCTGCTGTGGCCATCCTGCCTGAGAGACAGGAGCAGAACCAGGAGTTCGTCTTCAAAGCAGAACATCTTGCTTGGCATCTATTTCAATGACCACTGTTTACTGAGTGTATTTAAGGTACTGATTCTGCCTTGCAAACAAGGCAAAATCTCTTTAAACAATTGGAGACCAGTTTATCTGAGTCATCAGCAGTCAGTTGTTTGCCTCTCCTAATATAACTGAAGGAGCAGGTGGCAGAACATTCTTCAGGATTGTGGGACTTGTTTTCTGTCATCATCTGCGATAGCTTGAATCTGGTCATCTTTTTGTGCAAACGACATCTGCTTGATATCATTTTGTGAAGAGAAATGAAATTACTTCCCAGCGTGATGAAGGATGATGGAAGGAGTATCTGTAGAGTTTCCTGTTGAAAGAATTATTTTAATGCTGCTAGGGTTTTGTTATATTATTAATGATCTTAACGTGCCTAGAGTCAGAGGAAGGCTTCATTTTAAATTATTTTGAATGTAAATGAATAAAATGTTCTAATAGTACCAGCTTTATTATTATTAAAAAAAAAAAAAAAAGATGAGTACCCAGATCTGAGAAGGTGAGAGTGTATTTATCATAACATTTAGTCTCCAAAAATGCATGGGAGAACAAGGAAATTTGTTTTATTTCCAAGTAATACATTTTATTATAAGCAAAAAAACCAGGGAGTGCTTTAATTTGTGCTTGAGCATGAGCCACTGCAATAGCTTAGTGAAGGAGCACTGGGCAAGTGCTAATGTTCTGTTACAGCAGTGTGAGAAAGAACATCCTGAAGGGTTTTCAGCTTACTTGTGCTGTACTTGGTCATTGCTGAGTTCTGCATAGTACTTTTTTAGCAAGCAATTTAAGATACTAAAATATAATTATCTCTGTACAAGCTACTGCTCTTGAAATCCAGTGAGAGCAGAATTCTTTTAAGTTCTATTGGAAAAGCTATCATTAGTAAACATGTAAATAATGAACCAATATATCATTTCTCTTAGATAGGTCTAACAAGTATGTTAAGTCTCCATGGGTAAAAAAAAATTAAAGGACTTTGGAAAGAATGAGGCTTGGCTCTTGTCTCTTTGGTATTCTGATTGCTATACTAAAAACTTTACCAACTGCAATAAAAGTCAGTTCAATGACTTGCTGCAATCTCCTGATTTCAGTTTAGCCTGGTTATGCATTTATTTCTGCAGGATGATGTCAGAATTCTATATGTAAGTGGTTTATTTTTTGTTTGTTTCTGTAATGCTTTGCCTGTATTACTAACTTCTGTAAATCTGCTAAACTGTTCATGTGCTATTAAATCGCTGTAGCACTTGGGTATGATAGGGAAAGGTCACTGGGTACCTCAGAAATCTGATCCATTGGCTGACCAGATACACTGAACACGAAAGCCCAAGCAACATTAACTTAGCAATAGCACCATGAGCAACAAAAGGAAAAAGTACAGGCTTTGTTTAAATGGTGGATGTTTGGCTTCAGAGTTACAAGCCTGGATTTTCCAGGGAATGGAATCAGGTGGCTTTGCTGTGTTGCTATTTTAGCATGGAGTTGCACAGCAGCACATACTCTCATGTCACAAGACACTTCTTACACTGTCGCCTCATTTAGATGAGGCCTGAGCATTCCTATCACTACAGAATCTGCCCAGCTGCTTGGCTTACATTTTCTTTTTTTTCTCCACGTGTCTATATTGGCATAATCATAGAAAGGCACCAAATTTTAGTGACTGGGTAGTTGTATGCAGATGCAAGGTGTACGATGTTGTGATTTGTTACAACAAACAAGAATTAAAAAGTTAAAAATAAATAATAAAAGAGACTGCAATGATAGGGTCTCCTCTGTAAAGTCATTCTAGGAATGCAGTTTTTGGAGTCTTATCATTCTTCTGTGAACTTAAATCCATGTGTAACCATGTCATATGCCATTTCAAACATAAATCAGATAGGGTGACATTATTTAAGGAGTGTTTCTATTGTGTTCAAAATGAGATTATTCCATTTTTGACATTATCTTAAATTTTTACGTGTTCTCAATTATAGCATTAGAGTGTTTTACAGTCATTAATTGGCAACTCCTCAGAACAACTCTATAAAGGAGTGGAATGTGTAATTACCACCCCTGTCATTTTTCACCTGGGAATGAGGTACAGATTTGGTAACAGTTTCAGTATACTTCAATTTATTCCATTTTCCAGGTTCCTGTAATTCTAATTTTTTAATTTTGTAATCTGCTGTCTGTATGGTGAGAAAATGAAGCGGATTTTTCCCTGTGGTATCTCAAAGTGACTAACAAATCCTAAAACAGTAACTAACCCTTTGTCTTTTTGCCTCTTCATGCCAGGATTTGGAATTGGTAACAACTGAATTTGAGAAGGTGGCGGGAGAAGTTGGTTGCTTTGTGAGTGGCTAGGGTTTGTTTGCTCTGGCTACCAGGAATTAAATTGTGTAATTGCTTGCTTTTGCTTGGAATAGCTGTCTGTACTTTCGTTCCCATGCTCTGCTTGATTATCTACACCGTTTGTCTATGGAAGAGACAAGTTACTAACGGGATGCGTGCACCTCTTTGGGTACCATACCTGTATTATTTTATGTCTATATTTTATTACTAGCAAGACAGCAGAGGAAGGGTAGAATTAAAAAACAAAAAAACCCCGAAATTTGTGCATAGCTCTTCTTCAACCTAAAGCCCAGAATTAGGGGTTTCCTTCTTCCCCACATCATCTGAACTTTTGTGCTTATACAGTACTTGCAGCCTTTTTATCACTGTAATTTCTGCAAATGCCTTAGAAGATATTTGTCTTTTAACAAAGAAGTA
>NW_009935405.1:0-26814 GCF_000696875.1 Nestor notabilis | reverse complement strand
CTGACTTGCATCAACTGCAATTACTGCATATGGGATCAAATTTTGTGTGCAAGAGTGGGAGTTAACATCAGTGTCTGCAAGCCAACTGTGCTGCTGGGGCAAACAACCGCTGAGAACTCTTGGCAGCAGGAAGCTTCTTGTTGGAGCATGCCAAGAGCAGCAGGGATCCCAGGTCCCAGTGCCCCAGAGGCAGAACCTGCTTGCTGATGGGCCAGTTTAGAGAGCATATCCCCAGTCCAAGGACGAGAACAAGCCTCTCCATAGGGCACTGGAGAGTTGGGGGGCGCCCAGGACTCCCATCAGAGACAAAGCGATCACATCCTGGGAGTTACAGCTGCATGTAGAAAAAGAAAAAAGCACTTTTTCAAGAGGCCAAACCCGTTCTGATTACCTAAACTTATCAAAGGGGTGCACCCCACACTAGACCAATGGGAAGGATATCAGGGGAATCAACATGATTAGCAGGTACAGAGAGTTTACCACCTGGCATCCTGGAACATGAAAGGGCGGAGAAAGGTAACGTGTTCAGATCCTACCATCAGGCTCAAAAGTTCATATGCAGGAAACCAGGCAAGGCATGTACACACCAAATGAATCACTAGGGAAGACAGATTCAGTATGATGAGAAAATTGGGACACGAAGTATAAGATATACAGCAGATGGGAATTTGCCTTAACATGCACAGATGCATGTTTTAATCAGTTCTGGACTTTTTTCCTTGAAAAACCCCAAATTGCCAAGATTATGAAATGGAGCCAATTCGTGTTCATGGGTGTGACAAGTTACTCATCAGTAGAGGAGGAAGAGTGAAAGCTTCTTTAGGCTTCTTTCTGACAATATTTGTTCATTTTCCATTCAAAGGTGGAAAAGAAGCCACAGTTTGGGGAATATGTTCATAATTTACACTAATTATGAATTCTTTTGGGTTTCAGCAGCACCATTTGTAACGATAGCTGTTATTATAGATGAGGTCATCCATATCTGAAGATCTGATCTGCAGCCAATAAAAAAGATAATGTGTGAGCATGTTTAGCACTGCAGTATTTTAACTCCTAACCTTCAAACTACGATCTAGAGGCCCTTACACTCTTCCTGCAATTCAGTGGAAAAGGCAAGATGCCTTGACAGACAAACCAGGAAGTCTACAGGCTGATGAGAGAGCTGTTTGGAGTTAGCTGATAACAAACCAAATGTGAGGATAGCTCTGAAACTCCATCCCACACCTCAGGCAGAACTAAAAGAGAGATACCTTGAATTATGTGTGATACAGGATCTACTGATGGTAGTCAGTTACAGATATTTTTATGAAGAATTTTTATGAATATCCTTTTTAGCAGGATAGGATGCCCACTTTTGTTGTAAATGCAAAGTGGTCAGAGCTCTTGCCTGAGAAAGGAACTTTCTAAGCCCCTTTAACAATGTGATAGCCAGTATTAATTAACTCTCACTATGGTTTTGTTTGTTGCAGGTGTATTGAGAACATCCACAACACCAAGAGCCTTCTCTGTTCAATCTGCTGAAAATGCTAGCGAGCCACCTTCCTCAGTCTTCCATCTTCAGGATATTAAGTGCTCCCAGTCCTGGGAAGGTTCTCTGGAAAAGGCCAGGTGTGTTCAGCACACATGATGATACTCAGAACAACTGCTTGCCTTACTGCTGCACCCCTTTCAAGGTAATGCAACCCATGCATCCTAGGGCAATTCAGAACCTGTATGACAAGTATTTTGAATGTAACCGGTCGTTCTGCAGGCTCTCGCTTTCAGGGTAGCATGAACATTGCTGCTTTTCTTAATTACACAGAAAGTGCTCAGAGTTATGTGAGTGTCTGTGATATTCCCTCAAATGTAAATTAACCCTTAAAATATCAACATGAGGTAATAATTTAAATTTTAGGGTGGTGAGTTAAAATACATAGGGATTATATGACTTGCCCTCAGTCATCCAAGTCCTTAAATAAGTGCATTGTCACGACAGATAAGTTCTACAATACTTACTTTGGGCACCAGAAATGGGACTCAGGTGGATTCATTTGACAGGTTCAAGAAAACTATCCATAAATCGCCCACTGTGGCAACTGTCTGACCCTAGAGGTATGTAAAATTTCCTACTACCTGCTCATTTGTCCTGGCAATTCCCCAAGTCACTAAACTGGAATGCCCATGACTGCACAGGCGGCAGTGACAAGTGGAGCCAGGCTCTTGTCTGAATCTCGCCATCGTTGAGGAGCACAGCAAAGATACGTCTATATTTCACCTGAATCCCTAGAGAAGCTTACTGTGTTATGCATGCTCGGAGCCTTGTATAGCTGACTTCAGCACTGTTCACAGAGAAGCCACAGGCTTCTGTGGAAAGGATGAAGAAAGAGAAGTACTAGAGCTTATCCTTCCCATAATAGCTTAATAAATGTAGTCAAGTAGGGAGTGGGAAATGTTAATTCAGTTTCACCTTGGCCTGATAGGATGCAACCCACTCATGACTCAGAAGGCTGCTGTAGCCACCAGATTATGACATAATGCAGGGCATTGCATCTTTCATCCCTCCTCCTGAATTTACACTGTTGGCTGTAAAGTGCAGGGGGCTAGAAAGAGATCCAGCAAGACTTTGCATGACTTACAATTTGGTGATTGGGATGTTGGATATCTACATTTGGTGGAGCTTAAACTGCTTTGGCTGAAAAGGGAGCAGAGGCACTTGATTAGGTGATCTGAATTACCAGGTGTTGGGAGTTGCAATACTTGTATTGGAGGTCCCCTGAGTCCTACCCTTGGAGTTCAGTGAGGTTAGTCATGCGACAGAAGTTAAGCAGCTGTAGATTTGGAGTCAGGATATGTAAATGGTAGAAGTTGGCCAAGAACACAAGACTGCTGATTCACAGAGCTGTGGTGCAATCATGCTTAAAGCATAACTTTAAGTTGCAGGAGCTCTGTTTTAGTTTGCCCATGTATCTTATGAAACTATCCTTGTGGTCTGCTGTGCCTACTGAAAAGCAAGCAGTAAAATATGATTTATAGCATGAGAAGCGTTTTTTAAAGAGGTTATTAATACTTGGAGACAATGGGAGACTGCAAATTTTTTTGACCACTATTTTAGAAAAAAAAAAAAGTTCAGAACTAAACAGGACTGGAGCAACTTGCAGTGTAGATATATCAATTAAGAGCCTGAGTGTTCTAAGGATTGTTTAGTTTTGCACCTTTATTAAGTTAGAAACTACACACTGCTGATGAAGGGGCTTTTAAAACCAGCTGGACCGGACAACAAAGGAAGACAGAACACTGTTCTTGAAGGGGCTGGAGTTGTCACACTCACCTCATCTTAAAATTTTCAGGTTTTTTGGCTAATCAGGTGTTTTTATTTCTTGTAGGCTAAAAATGCCCACTTTCTCTCATGTGGTTTTGCCTTATGACTGTCCTGCTGTCCACCTCTGTATATCTAGATAGAGACACATACATATGCATATACACCTTTTTTATATGCCTCTCCGTGTTCTTTGTTTGGCTGATACTTAACCCATGTGTGGAGTCAGGAAAACTCTCAAAACTCTCTTTGGTTTTGTGTCATAGTGTGCAGGGCAGAGCTTCTACAGCCGCAAACTGTACAGCCATTTCTGTCCTACTCTTTAATCCTACCAGCGCTGGTGGAGTGCTCACACTTCTGGTCATATGGTAGTACCAGGGCCATATTGCTACATCTCAACTTGTTTTCCTCAGTGCCAGCTGAAGGAGAGCACTGACAGAGTCCTGACAATGACCGTAACAAAGGCAAAATTGGATTTGTTTGGGGGAAAAAAAAAAGTCCAGACAGAATCACTCCCTTAGTAGTCATTTCTTTGTGGGATATGGCTAGTAAGTCCTACCTAGGACAGGACTCTTCCTCATTTTTCCTAGTGAATTTGGACTTCATTAGGAAACTGGAGACACAGAGTGACACAGTTGCTTGAGGACATATCATAGGTCCTTAGGTAAGTATGAGTATATTTATCCAATATCATTTATACAACCAAATCATAAACAAAGTATGATTAAAATGGTAAAGCTTCATAGGTAGAGTTGCAGGTTTCTGTGTATTAACCAGTATGTAAATAGAGCTTACTCTTCTGTCCTAGAGAAATTTCCAGCCTCTGAGTCCTCAAGATCTGATGTTCATACTAGTAGTGGCTTGCTCTGTGTTTTGTCCAAAGAGTAATGGAGAGAATAAGACAAACACAGTATAGTAATGACTAGCAGCCCTATTTCAGGTGCAGGTTTAATAGCAACACCTTCTTAGATCAAAAAAATCACCACCCTCCAACCAGGACTAAAATGGGACCAGGACTTCTGTACCCAGAAAGAAATGGCATCTAAATGGTGCAAGAGGCTGTCTATTTTACTGCTATTGCATATCATGTTCAGTGGAATCCTGGCAAACAGGGCTTTGCCAAAGCGGCAGACCCTATGGTTTGGCTACATGGCAGCTGCCTGCAAGGTTTTTCATGAAGATGACGTAGTTTTTTCCTGTAACTTAACAAGCTGGTTTGATTTTTAAAACAAGTGCTTGGAAAAGCCACATGTCAGGCTCTCCTAATATGAGCTCAGTCTCTGTTGGGGTGCTGCAAGACTGCAGCTCAAGCTGAGCAGAGCAGCCCCAGTGGTGGCAGCTGGGATTTGCTGCAGCCCAACAATGGGTGGGCAAAGCCACAGCGAGGAGGTACTGCCACGTTCAAGTCAGGAAGGCAAGTCAAGGAAGCAAAGGCAGGATATGACATAAGGCCAGGTGTAGCCCAGCCTGAAAGAGATTTCTCACAGCTCTTTTCTCTGCAGTCTTGTCCCAGCTTTCAGAGCTGGCCCTGAAGATGGTCACCAGGCCCCTTGGAGTGCATAAAGAGGTTGCAGAGTGTATTGGTGTATGAAGGATCCTGACAGTGTGAAAACTAAAATGCGGTTGTGTTTGTGAGAGCATGCAAAATACTTGCAGGGAAACCTGAAACCAGCATAAAACACAAATGTGAAACTCAGATCAGATTTCTGTGTAAACCTGGCTAAGTTTTATGATCTGTATCACTGAGCTGTGTGTTCAACAAATCTGGCTTAATTTATATATTTGGCTTAAACGGTTTAAAAACTGAAGTTTCAAAAGTTTGTATAAATAGGCATTTACAGCCTTCTGGTTTCAGCTGCCTTTTTGCCACATACAGTTACTAATATAACTACTCTTTTCATGCAGAGCTGGGGGAAGCCTGTAAGCATGAACCTGGGCAGCATTAAAAAAAAAAAGAAAAACTTAGAAAATGCCACCTTTTACTTGTAAGGGTTATTTCTTATTTCTTACAAGGCAGTCTTTGTAGGCTTTCAGCATGAGGGGAGCTCTGAATTAAAGCAGCCACACTATGCTCCCAAATGTGGAATTACAAAAAATACCTCACCGTCTGGAGAGGGTCTTTTTACAAGGGCATGTAAGTGACAGGACAAGGGGGAATGGCTTTAAGTTGAAACAGGGTAGATTTAGATTGGATATTGGAAAGAAGTTCTTTACTATGAGGGTGGTGAGACACTGGGACAGGGTGCCCAAAGCAGCTGTGGATGCCTCACCCCTGGCAGTGTTCAAGGCCAGGTTGGACGGGGCTTTGAGCAACCTGGCCTAGTGGAAGGTGTCCCTGCCCATGGCAGGGGGGTTGAATTAAGGTCCCTTCCAACCCAAACCATTCTGTGATTCTATGAAATGTTTAATTTCCAGTGAAGATACTGACAAGTGCTGCGATTCTGCAAGGATTTATCTTTATGCATCATGTTCACACATCTCTCTGGAGTCATGTGGGTAGCACTCAGTGCTGAAAATTGGACATACCTGAATCTTGGCAAGGTCATAAAATCTTTCGAATGAGTTTTGAGAAACCTGTGGGACTACTGCTGATAGAATTAAAATGTAACTTCCTTTCTTAGTGTGGAAATACTCCTTGTAAAGACAATAAATAGATAGAAATGTAAAGAATTTTTTTAGGTCAAGCTTGATAGTTGCTGAATGGGCCTCCAGGGCTCTCAACACCAAATAAAGTCAAAAGAAGCCAAAAATCTTTAACACCTCTGCAAGCCATTATGTTGTTAGCAGGCATAAACTGTAGCAAGTCCTTTTTCCTCTCTGTGCTTTTGTACCAGTTAAGAGGGAAATAAGGACACTGTCTTCCTTTGCAGATCATCTGATGATAAGTGCCAGAAAAGCTGTTATCAATGAATACCTGCATTTGTGAATAATTTCTGTGTAGCCTTTCAGATACAGGAACCTTGGCACCCATATAGAAAAATATTATTAGATTGAATCCACTTGTCCTGGGTTTTTTCCTTATCATTAAAAATTAAAATATGAGATATAAACTGCTAGTACAGTCCTTGATAAAAAAAAAATTTCTTCTTTGCAAAAGGTGTTTTCACACTTTTCCTCATATGGTTTAGCTATACTCGAAAGAAACTTGTTGAGAATATAGGATTGTAATAACATCTGTTGTTGTGCTGGAAAATCAATTTCAAAGTCCTTTACATGTCCCCTAACTATACCAAAACAGTAAAAAACATCACACCACAGCACCTGTAAATCCCATGTTTAGCATAAAACTGTTTCATAAAGGCATAAAAACATAGGACATAATTCTGAAGACGATGAGAGGAGAAGCTTTCAAGAGATGTATCTACTAGAAATACTGACCCTATGGAAAGTGGATGAAATCTGGCCATGACCAAGAGCCTCAGCCTCTGTAGTGGGTATCTCTGAGGGCTGGGAGAAGGTCAGGGCCCTCGCTGGCCGGAGGTGGCCTTGGCCCCAGTGGCCAGCAAGGCTGGGAGAAGTGTCCAGCTGCCTCCCACAGCATCCCCAGGCTATTGCTTTGATATTTCCATCTGGCTGATACCTCTGCCAGGGCTTGTACTCACTGACAGCTATCACAGAGATCCCTCTGTGCACCCAGACCTGCAGCAGATCAGGAAGCAACCCTGGCACAAAGACCAGGCTCTCGTTGCTCCTGCACCATAGCTGTCTGCTCCAGCTTGTGGGCACAGTGACGTAAAAAGAGATTATAGGAATTCACGGAGGGAAGTGTTTAAAAACCATGCAGGGCTGGGATCAGAGTTTGCTTCCACAAGGACTCTCAGAGCATGTAAATAAAGCTTCATGAGCTGGAGATGGGAAAAGAGAGAGTTTCACCTGAAAAAAGGTTTTATATAAAGAGCAGAGCTGACAGAAGAGTGCAAAGTTTGATTTAAAAAAAAGATCACAGGCCAAAACTTACGGACTGTTGCCATGAGGAGGGGAGGCTGCAAAATGCTTAGCCAGGGAGAGAGACGTGGAACTGTTTTTTAATTACTCTGTCCGGGAAAAGATTATATAGAGATTAAGGGAAGCACATGTTTGCAGAGATAATACAGCTTGAGGGACAGCCAAGAGATCAGAGGTCCTGAGCTTTCCCAGTTGTCCAGTGCCTTTCAGTCACATGCTGCAGCACTCACTGGGAGTGACATACTGCCAGCACTGACTGGCAGGGTTTTGTGTTCTTGCTGTGCAGGTGTTTGAAACTGTGCTGGGCCAAAGCAAAGACACAGATTATGGGAAAGGACTCGAGCATAAAATCAGAACATTTTTTTGTTAGGATTATTATAACATAAAGATCAGCCTGGACATGCACCTACATGGTGTACTGCAGGTAGGTCAGGGTATGTCGGTGTGGCCTGTGCTGGGATACCACAGATGGTTCTTACCTGTGCTCTGTGCTCACCAAAAGCTGTGCGTCTGCATTCGTGTGGTGCCAAGCACCAGTAGAAAAGCTCCCTGGGAGCCAAGTATATTGACTTTGAATCAGCACCAGCCTAATAGGGTAACGTGGCTTTTAAGTTCACTGTTCAGGCAGAGCTCACTTAGGTCTGGGTGGGTTATACTATGGATGGTTACACTATATAAAGGCTGCTTGAAAGGTACTTCTATAATGAAAATAAAGTATTCCTAATTGTTTTATTTATTCAGCTATATTACTGCCCTCTTTCACTGAGCATCAGTTTGCTCTAATAAATTTAACTACAGTCCTCCTCTTCCCTCAGAAATCTGCTGTTAGTCCAGGGCCTGTGGGAAAGCTGCATATTGAAATCCAGTTGGTGTAAAAAGCTGGCTGCTACACTCAGGGCAGCGACTCGGATCAAAACAGTGTATGGCAACCAAGAGCAAGTAGTGCTGCATCAACGCACAGCTGCTCCCAGTGCATTTTTCTCAGCATCTTGCCAGCCTCTGTCCATCTTTGCTGACTATCTGGAGGTGGGAACCAGCTTTTACAGAGGTAATCAAGTTCAAATGCGGCTCTCTGCTGATTTCTAAAGCAGGAACTTTCCCCAGCCTTTTCATCAGCAGCTGGCTTTCCCCTTTGAAATCTTCCCTGATGTGTGTAAAATCAGTTTCAGGCTTAGCCCTTGTAAAATTTGTGTGTGTATCCCATGTGTATTACTGTGTTCTGCTTGAAAGAGCTGTTGGTGAAGCTTTTCATACCACTGAAGGGTACTTGTCAGGGGAGAGCTTTATGGTTTCTCTTCAGCCATGTTTGTAATAGAAAACAAGAGTTAACTATATGGAAGGAAAAAATGTCTGAAGTGAATGAAAAAGGCAAATCCTGAGCTCACCTGCCAAACTTTTAGTATCTCTCAGGTCTGTCTCTACTCAACCCAGCTGTGTTTTGCTTCCAATAAAACACTTGCTACTGAACATGGCCAAACTTAAAGAAAAACTAGAGGGGTGGTTGAGCTTTTTTAACACAGGTGTGGATTTATGACCCTCATCCTTCTTCCCAGACTGCTCTGTACTCTAGTCAAAGCACCTCAGGGTTTTTGGGGTTTTTTTTTGAGACACTGAGTGCTCCTTGAAAAGATTACTATCAGTAGCCAGATATTTGCAGTGTTTACGTGTGAGTAAAGATCTGTAGTTAAAAGGTTTAAGTTAAGTTAAAAACCAGAGTAAAATATCTGAAAAGGCAAATGTGGATTTACTCTTCCTGAGACCATGGTGAGTGAGACAATGTACTTCATTAAATAGTTCACATCCTGTTTCTGGGTTACTAATTGGTTTATTCTGATGAATTACAAAAATGTCTATCATAAAATCAGACACACACAGTACTTTGCAAAGTTTCATAGCTACAAAGAAATAATCCGAGCAAATAAGTTACTCAAAGTCTAGAAGTAACCTAGCCAGCTGTAAGTAACTTGAAACAAAACATTAGACGGAATTGATAAAAGATTTCACTGTAAAAGTATGGGGAATTTAAAAGCTCAGCTACTGAAGGATTAGCTTTCGTCTCTCTTCTCCACCAGTTTGATTGTTGCATTTAGGAGCAGATTCATTGTACTTGTAGTGACTTTGAAGAAAGAGATAAAAACTACCGGGTGGAAAAGCCACCTAGTGGTACAGAGAAATGCTGCCAAGCAGGAGCAGGAAGCTCTGAATTCCAAGGAAAGGTTTGTTCGCATACTGGGCCACTGTACTGAGGCATGCTATCAAGGCTGTTTGTTATTACTCATGGGAGCCTGGAATGTGTATTACACACAAGCAGGAAATCCACAAACATATTAAATACATTTTCAAAGGACAGCACCGCAAAACTCTATGTTGGATCATTGTCTGTTCCATATATGCTATACAAACATAAAATATCATTTAGAGCTATTTCAGAGAATTAAACAAGGATGAGTGAGGTTGCCCCATTTTGCTTTCCACCTGTCCAAATAAATGGAGGAGTTACTACTGTCCAGAGCCCAGAAAGAGAAGAAAGCCTATAAAGCATCTGCATTATTTATTTTAATCTTCATTATGTCATGGCTTTACAGCACAACTCGATGCATTTGTAGAACTAAGGAAGAACATCGGTTAGCCACAGCTCTTTTCTGGATTCCACTGGTTTCTTTTTTGAGGGTAATTTCCGCATCTGTTGAAAAGAATTGGGAAAGCCATACAATTTGGGAAAACAAAAATCAAGCAAAAGGCTGTAGGTGAGGCAGATCAGGACAGCACGTGATCAACATGTGAAAGTCCGCCTCTTAAGAAAGGCTGAGAGGAGCTGGCAAATGATTACAACAGCTCCATTCCTTCAGGACCCTTCACCTCAGCTCAAGCAGTGGGGAGTTACTGCAAGAATGAAGGTGTACCTCCTCTCAGCACATCAATTATTAAACCAGAGCCTTTGTAAAAAGTAATAGAATAGGCATCACAATCTTATCTGAACAGTCAAAATTTAAAGTTACAACTCATATGCTGGAGGCTTGGTTTCTATAACGTCAAGATCTTTGCAGCTTTGTGCTCATACCGTAGTGTTTTCTCATTTGCAGATTCGTCTGTGAATGCACAGATCAGGGAGTTTTGCAAACACGGAGGGATTGGCTCATACATGTATGCAGATACACACATTGCTTAACCAGACCTTACAGGATTCTTCAACCTGTGCTGGTTGTTGAGTGGGGACGGAGGGAGGGAGAAAGGGACACCATGCCATGCTACAGCTGGGTTATTGACTGCTAGGGATCGTGGGACTGTGCAAGCCTACACACCTTACTGCAGGTTGCCTGTGACATGTGCATCCAGCTGTGAGGATGGAGCAGCCCTAGTCACTGACTACCTCTAATGTAAGGAGTCACGATGTGGGAAAGAGGGGATGGCAAAGCCCTATAAAGGACCAGTATGAAAGAGGAGGCTATAAAGATGGAGCTTCTTTAGCCAAATTTTATCATCAGAATTGGAGGCTTAACAAATCAAGCTAGGCAATTAGAGTAATTACCCCTAAATGTTTAATTACATAAATGCATCTGTAC
This sequence comes from Nestor notabilis, assembly GCF_000696875.1. Lineage (NCBI taxonomy): Eukaryota > Metazoa > Chordata > Aves > Psittaciformes > Psittacidae > Nestor > Nestor notabilis. Next base: position 16,011 of record NW_009935405.1, on the reverse strand, counting down.
ATACACACTAGGCCTGAGGTTTACTACATGTAGTAAGTGCATAAATGTGCCAATGTGTGCATCCAATAAATCACAGCATGCATGAATGTATCCTGACAGAACTGCATCTGCTGAGCTAAAGGAGGAGCAAAGACATGTAGGGAAGTACTGACATTGCCCCAGCTGACATCTCTCCTAGCTGGTAGCTAGGGAGATCAGGCTGCAGGAGCAGGGAGCAAGGACAACTAACCCAACAACTGGTTTGTGCACAGTGAGACCTGTTTCAAGTCATAGGGTGTTGCTCTGAAGACACTAATTTCTTTCTGTGGTGCCTGGCTACCATCACCTTTTAGGCATCCTTAAAACAGGTATGTTGTGAGCAAAGAGAAACCTAAACCAAGGGGATTGAGATCTGTGGCAGAAAGTAAAAAGGACCTGAGAAGGAAATTCTGGAAACATGCCCCATTTGTAGGGTTGTGAGGAGCAGCATTCCCAGCTTGTGTGCACAGACATTACACATAACATGGAGTAAATTAGTCAGCTTTCCAGAAGAAGGTAGAGAAACCTGTGTGTGAGAAAGCACATATAAGCCTCCAAGGAAACTCAAATTTGGTTCTTCATGCTTATTAAAGGTAATTAGAATAGGATGCTGATTTGGGGGATGGGGGTGGGGTGGGGTGTCAGAGTGCCTGAAAGTGCTAGCAATTACAGATGGACTCAAGGTTCCCGATCATCCCCTGCTTTCTCTGGTTCTTTCTGTTTGCTAAAGATTTCCAGACATGTGGCAGCCAGAATCTAAATGGACTATCTCCATGAGCACTTCCCGCGGGTCAAGACATCCTGCACAACTGTAGAACCTGCATGCTATGCTGCACACGCATGTGCAGCCTGTCCTCTGCTCTCCAGAAACCCTCAGCCGCTGGGGCACATTCAGTCCAACTGCTTGATGTGTTTCCCAAATGGATTTATGAACGTCACCCATGTGGGCACCACCACCACGAAAAATCTCACATAATGCTAGTATCCTTAAGTAAGACTGGTTACAGGCAGAGGAGCCTCATCTGTCCTTCATTTCCAAGCTTTAATAAAGGCTTTTGAAAGACCTTGGGAAGTCACTGTGGTTTGCACTCTGTTCACTTTGGTGACGGTAAAGAGAAATGCAGAAATCTCACAAGCAAACACTCTGATGAAATTTCTGCAATAGCTTTTCCCAGTATGCCCAGATTCCCAAATCTCCCCCAGTGCAAATCCGTCCTTTAAATGAATTTCCTGCATTGTATCACCAAAAAATGTAATCAGTAGAAATCTAACAGCCTCCTATTTACTTCAATGTGGAAAAAAGAAACCAAAACCTCTTACATTAAACTGTTACCATCTCACTGTTTGTTTTTCAGTGAAATTTCTTTGCTGCCCTTCTGCAGAGCAAGTTCTCATCCACAAATCCCTTCACTAACAATGAGGACTCAGAGCTTTCAAACCCTCTCCTGATTATCTGCTTTGTCAATCTGCGTAACACAGGCCAGCGAATTTCACGTGGTACTCCTGCATCGCATCCCTCATGTTTGTGGGAAGTTTTAAAAGGTCACAAATGAGCCTCTTCAAATCAGTCGGGCTAATCCTGGAGTAAAGTGCTGCTTGACAAGGACAGCAAGAATACAGGCATAACCTGTAAGTTACTGATCTATAATAAACTACTGCAAGCCTTGATTAAGGATAGATTAAAGGGGGCTGCATTTTGGGAGTTGCGTATCTGCTTTTTTCTGTACAGCCCTGAATACACAACTGGGAAATAAACCCTCCTGCTTTCACTGCTTTCTTACTCATGCACTGGTTTGTGCTTTACAGGTACACAGTGGGGGCAAAAATCAGGAAATAAGTGAAACAGCAGCTCTGCTGCTTAGTCGCCTTGAGTGGAGAGTAGAGGAGACTTCCTGAGTCTTGGCAACAAGTTCGGTTTTCTGTGTGGGTAACTCCTGTTGTGTTAGGAAAGGGGAGGAAAGGGGAGCCCTGAGTTTGCACACCGAATGATAACGTTAATGGAAAAGAGGGTTAGGACTGGAAGGTGTTTGAGCAGTAACATTCAAGGTTGCCTGCAAGCTGCTGGGAGCTGTAAGATCTGAGTGAGTACACATAATATGGCAACAGCTTTACCACCCTCTGTACTCACACTAGGCAGAGTGCGGTGCTGCTGTGCGTGTTACCTGTTGTGCATAAACCCTAAGGTGGGTGTTGATGTGCCTTGTCTGAGTGTTCAAAAAGAGAAAATACATGTATATGGTGAGTCTGAAATACTGACACTGTTCTGGCCAAAGAAGCAATGCTGGGAGTGGGTTTTCAGTCTCTAGATCTGGCATTGGAGGTGGGAAGAGAACAGTACTATGCAGTCAAATGCAGATGCAATTGCATGTTTGATATGATAGAATCACAGAATGGTTTGGGTTGGAAGGGACCTTAAAGATCGCCCCCTGCCATGGGCAGGGACACCTCCACTAGACCAGGTTGCTCAAGCTGGATCGCGCCCTGAGGCACTGCAAGGGAGGGGGCAGCCACAGCTTCTCTGTGCCAGCGCCTCAGCACCCTCGCAGTAAAGAACTTCTTTCCAATAATAATCTAAATCTACCCTGTTTCAGTCCAAACAGTCCTCTTTGCTCTGAGCAAATACACCTCAGCGCTGGCAGGGATTCCTTTTTGTCCTTTTCCAGCAGCTTCACCTCTGCTTCATTTTAAAGTGGCTTTGCCAAGTTTCAAATTAGGGTCCCAATAAAGCCTTAGAAAGCACCAAACTGCAAAGGCAGGCAAAAGAGAGGAAAAAAGACACCGACATGTAATGAGTAAAATTCTGTTGTGTGACTGCAAGAACACAGGACACTGGTATCTGCTTATGAAGACAATTTGCTTTAAAAGAAACTATCACAGTGGATTTTCCAGTGTTTCTGTGCACATCTGCCGTGTGTGGATGAGGAGGAATCAGCATCCCTCCATATCTAAGTCCTGCCGTTCTCGCCAAGTCAGGCAGGGAGCCTCGCAAGGCCTGAAAAGGACATTGTGAGACACAAGACCCTTTATTCGGGGGGAAGTTTTGCTGCCTATTTAATACACTCCCAGAGCAGAGAACATGAGTCAAGTATTTACCTTGAGATTTAGGCTGAACGCTACAGTAATCCTGAACAATCCGAGAGTTCTCTATTAGATTTAGTTTTTAAGGAACAAGCCTAAACTGGGGAATGCTTTAGTACTCTGTGTAACCGAACTCATTGTTTAAGGTCTTGATTAATTTTTCTCTTTGTCAAAACCCATGCTCTTTGCAGAGTCTGTGGGACCAGGCAGCCCTGCCAATACTGCTTCACTGCCCCTCTCCTGGGGAAGTCCCTGGAAGCTGCTTCTGCCCCAGCGTTGTCCTGTAGGCAAGCTGGATCTTGCAGGAAGTTTAACCCACACAGCCTGAAGGCTATGCCCTGACAGGCAATAGGTTTTTCAAACAGAATATTTATGGGTAGACCTCATGCACTTTGAGTTGACAAAGCAAAATAAACCTTAAATGCACAGCTCTCTTCTGGTTTTTCAGCCTCTCCTTGCTGGCTCTGGTGGTGGCAGGTTTTCCTGGTAGCCTGCCATGGGCTTTACCGTCTTAGTGTCACATTTGTTTCTAAGCCATGGGAGGCTTATCATTCCCTTTGATATCTTTCTTCTTATCAGGACTATAAAATGGGCTTTTGCCTTTTCAGGTTTCTAGGGAAACACTTCCTCCTTTAACTTCTCTTCTGATCCAACTTGTTGGCAAACTGTCCTTTAAAAGCACAGAGAGGCATGGACTGCAGGCATAAAAATTCCCGTTTCTCAAGTTTTCACAGCTAATGTCAGATATGATTGCAGAGGAGCAGTACATAGTGTCTGTATCTATTTGGTGTTTACCTAAACATGCAACATTAATCTCTGTAGTACAAAATAGGCAAAACATAGAGTTAAGCTGGACAGTGAGATCCCTTCCTTCTGCTGTTTTAACCCTTCAGTTTTAGGGCTCAAACAAGATTTGATTCCGTGGTGCTTAAAATAGAGTAAAACCCAACAGGGCTGGTCTCAGTGCTGGGTATCAGCTCTCCCCCAGAAACTCGGGGTCACGTAACATTTACATATAATTGAGACAGGCTTTCAACGTTTGTTGTTGATGTCTTTCCAACCACTTAGCAACAGTGGTGCTAAGTCCTCCTTGGAAAAATCTCTCCCAGGTACTCAGCACCTGCTGCTCGCAGCATTAGCTGCAATTTTCCCCTTAGCGTAAATAATGCGCTTCCCCGCTAGATGTCATCGTTGCTTCTGCAAATCACATGGTGTTTGCTTAAAAGCATTTACTAAAGGTCCCTCATTTAGACAGGCCTCCACCACACTGAGGGGAGAATCCCCCCCCAGCTGGCACCGGGACGAAAAGCTTTCTGTGGGAGTTTCATAGAAAAATGCTTTTGACTCCATTAGCAAGATTGGTCACATCAATACGTGTCACCAGGAGCCCCCCTACTACCCCCTGCTCCTGGTGCCGCTCTCCAAAAACCCTCTAAGATCGTTGGAGTTTAATTTTCTTTACTCTGTTGGAAATAAGGCTGTTTGTAATTAAATATGACCCACAGCAGCCCCAGTTTCACACAGCCGTAAAGTGCCTGTAGATTGCAGTGCCCATCTCCTGACAAGTTGCTCTAGTGTGAGGATCCAGCAGCCAGCGCTGGCACCGGGCAGGGTCCTGGCTTCAGCAAGAGCCTGCTCTGCAGGAGCAGAAAGAGTATTTATGATTTTAAATGTACTCAGTTACCTGGTTAAGGATAGCTCAAGAAATTGACAACTGAAAAAGTAGGAAAACTTGTTTTCTTCCTTTTACGTAAGAAGACAGCTGAGGATGAGAGCTAGCGCTTCTGGAACCTTGAAATCCAGAAAAAAAATCCAAATTCAATTACAAAAAATCTCCTTTATTTAATAAATCAGTTTTAATTTTTTAAAAAGTGTAAGTTCTGTGTCTTGTATATATTCAGGACAGGTAGGATACCTTGTATAGTAAAAACACATTTTTAAGCACTCGTTTACTCATTTTTAATTGCATTCTGACCTCCATCCAGCCTGACCTAAGTGAAAAATAATCATGTTAACAAAAAGCGTCATTCACCTTTTCTGATAGTTTTATTAAAAAGGTAATTAGGACTCTGAATAAATGCATATAAAATATGTACTCACTTGAATAAGTAAAACCTTCAGGTACCCTCCTGGTTAGTCACATCTAATTAATTCTAACAGTTGTTGAAACCAATCTTTCTTTAAAAATTGAAATAATCATGGAGACCCAATGTAAAAAGAAAATAAAAATACCAGATAGATTCTTAAAATTATGATTTCCTGGTTGTTGAACTCTGTCATTGTTAAAATTCATCTTTTCAATCCATCCCTGCAATATACTGTTAATTGTCTCTTCTAAATACAATGCACAGTAGGCAATTACCCTTTTGCAGCTTCATCTCTGGATTCAGCTTTTTCATTAAATGATAATTATTATGGATCTTTGAAGTCATCATGAAAATGAAGGATTAGTAGCACTGAAAATGAAAGTTTGATGGCATGATCCAAACATGAGCTATGAGCAACTTCTGTTTGTATTTCAGCTCTGGCCTCTTACCCCATTCCCATTTCACTTCTGGACTTGCCTGAAGTGAATAAGGAGCATGGAGCCAAATTATGCAGTGAACTTTGTTATTAAAACAGCATGGGGTAATACTTTGGACTTGAGAGAGATTTACATTTTGTTTTAGACCATGGTGGCAATGGAATAACAGAATCTCTGTGTCACACAGGGCTTTTATGGGGGGCCCATCTGGCACTTACAGATGAGTTGTTTCACTGCTTCAGCAAGTCCATGCTCTCCCACATCCAGCCTACCTTTGCTTGCACTGCCAAGAGTTGAGCTTTTTCCTAAAAGATATGTTCTTTTACAGAAATAGCCTGCTCATGCACATCTACCTGCAGCTTGGTTTGTATTGACTGGAATGACCTTGACCAGGCTTTTGCTCCAGGTTGGTGAAATATCTGGAGCCCTGCGCTGCACCTTGCTACAGAAGTGAGTGCTGCCACATGGGAGGACAGTTCATTGCACATCTGTGTGTGAACATCAGTGTCTGCCTGCCAGCTCGCACTGCAGGTCTTGCTGTAGTCTAACTCTGCTTCAAGGTCACACTGGAGGAGTGGCTTTAGGGTATGGCTTGGTGCATCAAACTGCTGTCAAATCCAGTTCCCCTGATCCCTCGCTCTGGTGCTTACTGGCACAGTGAGTCACGGTGTGCAACCAGCCCAGACACAAGCTATTTTTATTTTCTGCAATGAGCTGTTGGTTGCTTCAGCTCCCTGAAGGGCAAGATTGCTGTGTGGTCAGTGGGTACCAGTGCCAGTGCTGCAGTCCTGCCCAGCCACAAGTGCCATGGGGAGGGGAATACAAACCCAACCATCCACAGTGGGGGCTGTGGGGAAGTAAATGGGCTCAGCCACATCACAAAACCCCATGCTTAAGATTACTACCTTTGCATTGCAGCTAGTGATGACATGACCATGGGATGAACTTGTTCAGTATGCTCTTCTGATTGGTCATAAGCATCCCAAAAAGTACCTCCATGAAAGAGTAGAATAGAATATTTCAGCTGAAAGAGACCTACGGCCATCACCTAGTCCAACTGCCTGACCACTTCAGGGCTGACCGAAAGTTAAAGCATGTTATTAAGGGCATTGTCCAAATGCCTCTTAAACACTGACAGGCTTGGGGCATTGGCTGCCTCTGTAGGAAGCCTGTTCAGTGTTTGACCTCGCTCTCAGTAAAGAAAGGCTTCCTGGTAGTTTTCTGTTGGATCTGCTGGTTGAGCTGACTCACTTTGGCGGCCTCTCATCACTAAATGTGGTGGAGGATGGAAGGACAGGTCAGAGCTGGGGCAGCTCAGGGTGGGATCACCCTACTGTGACTGCCCCACTTAGATCAGCTGAAACAAAATGCTCACCCATGTGGGCAGAGCTGCCAGAAGCTGCAGCCCGTGCCCTACCTGCTCCCCCCCTTCTCTGATCTGTCAGCCATGGACCCTTGTGCTGGCTCCAACCAGCCAACTGAAAACTAACTACATCCCTTTTTTCCGGACTGTTCTGCAACTGCATCGGCTCATTTAAGCTGGGATTTATGGCTCCCACGTGCACCAGTCCTGATGTGGAGGAGATGTGAAAACCATCCGGCTAGAGGTGGTAGGGAAGGACAGAAATGCCTCTTGGAGCAGCAGCAAGGTCTTCTGTCAGCCGCCCTCCACCCGAGCTCTGGCCCTGCCAGGACTTCATCACTCTTCACACCCAGGTTTCCTCCCTCTTTGGCCTGCTTCTTCTCATCTGCGTGAGCTTCTGCTCTGCCGGAGACTCCTCTGCTCCTGTCTTCCTCTGGATGCTCACTGTGACCATCTTGCTCCACGTCCACCAAACCCTGAGGAGGCTTGAGCATCAGTTTGACCAACGTAGGCTGGAACAAGTCCAACCTCCATCTGCCTCCATTAGGAACAAGCTCCTGCATGGGTACCCATAATGAGTCTGTTGGCTCTGACACCTCCAGGGCTGTGCACAGGCTCCTTTTACCCTTTTTCTACCAGTGGCGGTGATATGCCACTTTGCCACAGGAGAGTCTTGGATTTTATGCCCTGCAAACCCGAATAATAACAACTCCCAGAAGAACTGCAATCATCACAAGATTTCTGACATGCCTGCAAGGTGTGCTCCTTTGACCTTGCTTTTTCCAGTGCAAGCAGCATATCCTGCATGATAATATATTACACTGGCCTATATATCAGTGGATATTATCCAGAAATTAAAATGTGAAAAGAGCATTTATTTTATTTCTGCAGAACAGGGGCCAGGGATTCACTGTACAGCGGATGTCCAGCAGCCCGAAGCTGGAGGGGGCAGCTCGGCTCCCCAGTGCACACCAACACCCGGTCTTGGTAGTTTGTATCTGAGTCAGAGATCTGGGACTTGCTGCAGGACAGCTCATGTCAGGAGCAATTTAGGAGTGATAATGAGAGGAGTCACCCTGAGTGGCAGAGGAGACAAGGGGTTATCGCTGCCCTCCGAGGATGAGGGAGCCCAAAGCTGGCTGCAGGAGGCGTGATCGTCTGCCTCTGAGCTGGGCTTGTCCCCGGGGCTGGCAGCCGGCGCGGTGGGTGAGCTTACCCTGGCAGGTTGGCTGCGAGGTGCAGCATCCCTAGGCTGGGACGGCAGGTTGCAAGGATGTGGAGAGGTGTGGGGATAACGGGGGCCATGGGGTCCCACCTGTGGGGCCTTGCAGGGCTGGGATGTGATGACGGCAGCGCTGTGCTGATCCCAGTGATTTAACCCCAGCTTTGCGCTGGCACAGGCTCTTTTTGTGGTCATTTTCCTTCCCTTTCTTTGAGGTGTGTGGTGACTGCTGACAGCCCACAGCTCCGTGTTTGGGCTAAGTGCAAAACAGTGTTTGTTTTTCCCCTGCCAGTTGCAAGGAAGGTGTTCTGCAGTCAGCCCCAGGCAGTGGATGAGCAAGCAAAGCTGTGACTGGTACTAACAAGTGGCTGGTGGCTGCCTGCATGTGATGGGACGGTGGTACATACACTGCTGCAGAGCAGAAGGTCCCCCAGCGCCTGGCGCTGGTGCCTTGATGGCCAAAAATAGCTGGGCCTGTTGCACGAAGAGGGATACTGCCAGGGAGCTGAGGCCATGCTTCAAGGGGCAGTCTGCCACACAGTCAGAAAACACAACAGCATCTTATTTAGCATGCATTTCCCTTGGTTTCAGGAAAACTATTTACAAATAAATACCAAACCGTTTGCTCAGGATAAGAGGACTTGGCTAAAATCCTGCTGTGCAGCTACGCAAGTGTTTGGTAGCTCAGGATCCTCATGCTGTTTTTAAGGGAGAAGACGTGTCACCTAATGCTGCTTTTAAAATAGACCAGTGTGTAAATGAAAGAGCAATTTAAGGACTCCGGGCCTTGCAGGACAGCAAACAATATGGGAGCTGTCTCCACACAAATTATAACACATGACAGTTTACCAAATATATCTGCAATGCCAAAGCAAACAGCAGTAAACACCAAAACAAGAGGTCGCTGCAGTCTGTCTTTCCTGCGCCACCACTTTTCTTTCTGATCTGCAAGGTATTTTCTGTTACAGAGAGTATGCAAGTGTCTGCCAGGGAGGTGGATTCCCACATTGGCAATTGCTAACAGTTGTGCCTTCTAGGGTCAGTGCAATATATCATTATAGTCCCTACCTATCCCTGTGACCAAAAAAGTCACAGTCGCCCAGAAAATCTTACACTGAAGACAACAACAACATTACATCAAGCAAGGACTGAGACTTTCGAGCTAGAGACCATTATAAATTGGAAAATAATAAAGGTAATGAAAAGTTAATTGTATCTCTTGCCCTGAAGTACATTTCAAATCCTGTCTGCTTTCCAGGCTTGTGCATAAATATGCATAATTCTGCATCTTTAATTGAAATATGTATTCAGCTTGGCTGTCTTTCTGCTGACAGCTCAGTGGAGTTACACTGTTAATAATCGTAACAATTATTTAGTGGTGTTGCAGTCCTGCTATGAGAGCTGAGCCATGCTCTAGGAATATAGAAACCTGGAATCAAAATACATTCCCAGCCCAAGAGCTGAGATCCAATCATAAATTATATAGTAAAAAACCCTTTTCTAGCCTTTTGTATGAAAATATCAGCCTAAGGGAGTCAGGAACCTACATCAAACTGAAATTTTTAGAAACCATAAATCTAATTCCCTTGGTCCTTCTTGCAAAGCCTGGCCAACTGAGTCAGCAGGGAAGAAATACTCATTTTAGTGGGATTCTTACATAGGCCCCTGCACAGATCTCATCCCAAGTAAGAGAGGTACAGAGCAGAACAGTATCCAGGCAGGCTCATGTTCGCCTGAGCCCTGCAGACAAAATCCTGAACTTGAATGCATGGAAAATTGCTGTCACTAATCTTATTTCACAGGAAAAAAAACATGTACTTCAACCAGCATCTAGCAAGATACAGGCTTTTAGCTTCTGACTTAGAAGAAATGTTGTGTGCATACACTTCATTGGCTGGTAAAGTTTCTGGAACTACCTTTTTCCTTTACAATTTTGAAGATGCAGCCTGAGTTCCCCTTTCTGTATCATGAATCACTGCCCAGTGGCAGCAGAGCAGTAGACATTTCATAGGCCACAAAACCAGAATGGGTTTAATCCTTTTCTCACACTAGATTTACATTTGTGTGACTGTTAGTAAAGTTGGCAGCAAAGATGTTGACAGAGCTGAGGGCTGGCTGGGGCCCAGGGGCACTAATTTTTAAAGGTGGTGATTGGGATTAGTAAATCCCGCTTCCAAAGAAGCCTTAGCCCCACTTCCTACCCTCAAGAGCTTTTTTGTTCTCCATTTAATCATCGTTAAAAATGGGCTGTAGCCACCCAAGACACGTATGTATTGCAGTGGAAGCAGAGGCAAATCAAACCCCTGCTGCCTGAGAGCTGCTGAAGGGTGCCTTACCCTGACGATGGAGGTGTGAGAAGGGTGCCCTGCATAGTATGAGCAGGAGGGACATGCTGATGTTGTTTCTGTAGTCCTCAGCCCAGATGTGTCCTAGAACTACCAAGACCTGCAACTATGGAGAAAGGGCCTTTTCCTGGAGGTGACAAGGAAGGGAAAAAGGCTGTCAAGAGATTCAAATAGCCTCTGCTCAAAGTGAAACTACTGCAGGTCTTGGCTGAGCCTCAAAAAAAAGGGCTTCAGGAGTGAGAGGAGGCCATCAAATAAAACAATGCATAAGACCTTGGGTGCCTTCTGCTGCCCAGTTTTGCTTTACAAGCACCTGGAGCTTGCAGATGGCCCACTGGAGCTATTTTGCAAAGAAGCTGCTTGCCCAGTGGCTGTTATTTCCTTGTATGTACTGCACATTCCTGAATCCAGACCTGGCATTTGACTACTATGCCCTGTTTTTCCAGCTTCTGCTATGGTCACCTGAATACAGTGTTTCTTGGCAGGTTTCTCTCACTCAGCTTCAGAAAAACAGAGACAAAACTGATATGCTAAACTGCTGGTGGGATACAGCGTGCTTGGAAGGTACCAGTCAACCTTGGAGCATGAGGGCAAGCGGATAGGACCTGTGTGGTCTTGATTGTAGTCTCATCACAGTGCTCTTACGTATACACTGCAGTACAAGTGCTACAGCAGCGACAGTCTAAGGATAGAAGAGGTGATATTTTTTATTAGACTGACTAATGTAAATGAAAAAAGTGGTTAAACTTCTGGGTTTAAGATAAGAGGATTCTGAGCCCAAAACCTTTGCCTGAGTTTAGTGATGAGATCTGGCTAAGGTCTAAAGGGCCATAAGGCTGTGACTCAATCTTATCAGAAGCCTAACAGACTCCTAAAACAGTCTGCTAAGCCCACTAAGCCCATCAGGAATGTAAGGCTTCAAGTGGGATCCAAAAAGGCACTTAAGCACCTGACACGGGACTTGGACAGGTCAGAGGTTCCTCAGTAAAAACCTATGATCCAAGAGACTCCACTCAGTTGGTTTTAAGGGCTGGGGGAGCTAAGCTGTGGATTTTGATTTTCAGGGTGGTACCTGAAGTTACATCTCTTCATGTAACAAACCCACCTTGCCCCTAAATGAGAAAATGGTGCAGTTTGGAAGGTGGGAAAATGTAGACTGGAAATCTTTGTTAATGCATGTATTGCATTACAAATGGAGCATAATGAGCCCTGATCAATTCAGATTGCAGGTGCCTGTCTTCAGGAGACTAACCAGAGGCAGTGTCTCTGCTCTGAAAAATTTCGGGGTTCACATCAAACTGTCAGTTCAGCATTAAGACAGCTACCCCCTTGAAACACCTCACTCATGCAAGGCTGTATAGGAAGATGTGAGTGTATGGTGCAGGCTCCTGGATGCTGCTGTAAGGTTCAGGCACTAATTTGTCAGTGTAGAAGTCTTCAAGAGGAAAAGGGAACTGAAGAAAAGGAAAAGATATTTACTTTGAGAAGTGTAGATTTACTAATTATGAATCTATTCCAGGAGATTTACTACAGATTTGCTGTGACTTCAGTGTTATTAACCTGCTTTTCTCTTTTGGAGCTGTGTTTCTGTCCTTAAATTAGCCTGTGACCTAACGCAAGCATTTAAGCACATACAGCTTTAACCATATGCATTTTTCCACTGACTTCAGAAGGAATAATCAGGTGTTAAAGGCAGCATCTATGCCTAAGTGGTCTGCTGGATTGCCATCTTATGCGCGGGGACAGTGTCATACATAATGTTTAGATTAAATGGGAGGGGAAGAGGGAGCATTTCTAACATGATTACAGTCAGATTTCCTTTTATGTTTTGCAGAGGAAAATAGTATGCAAATGCTGCACATGCCTACATGGATTCAACCTTCCTTTCTTCTTTTTTGATGTCTCTGATTCTGACAAACAAGTTGTCTGTGATTGCTGAAGAGAAACTCTCCCTGAGGCTTTGGGCCATAGGCATTTTTTAAGGAGCATTGTGGATTCAGGCAGACCCCTGTTCACCTGGTTCTGGCTACACTTTCCCACTCCAACACTCTTCCTCCAGTTGCACAGTGGAGTCAGAATTGTGCCTGGGAACTGAGCCAGAGTGAAAATAACTGAGGTGGGGAGTGTGCTGCTTTTTTAAAGAAGTCTCCTGGTCTGTTTCACAACACAGTGGCACAAAGAACTGCCCCAGTACAATGTAAGGAGCACAACCCAACCGCTCCATCAAACTGCTGCTTCCAAAAATGATGTCTGCAAAACCACAGCGTTATTTCCTTGGTGTTGCTGTGCCAGCAGGGTGGAAGGCAGGAGAGTCCGAACGTGAGTTCCTACTCTCATCCTTCCCTCCTCTTTCCCAATCCTTCTCTCTCCTGCGAGAGATGGGGTGAGCAGAGAGCAGCTGGACATGGAGGCTGATGTTTCTGGCACAGCACTAATGCCTTGTTCTCTTGCTGTATCGTCCTGTTCCCAGCTCCAGCTTGTGCTGTGCGTTCCTGTCCCTGTGCTGGATCCTGCTGCCCCTCAGTCATGCTGACTTACCTCTTTGTGTGTCTCTACCGCAATCAAATCCTGGGAGCAATCCCACTGAAAACAAGTATTCTTCTTCTGGGCTAATTTTAAGTCTGGCTCCCAGCTCCCCTGTGCCAGCATGGCATGGGGCATTGCACACAGGGGAAAGAGGAGAGTCACTAGGCCAAAGGTTTGTTTGGCAGACTGGAGAACAAACATGACTTGAAGTATCCAAACAAACTTGGTTTACACAGCCATCACTATCTTTCAGAGTTAACACTATCCAGTGAGTTTGGGGCATTTGATCTCCCTCCAGTGCTGGAATCTAGTGGCACAAATTCTGCATTACAGAAGGAATATCCTACTGTGAGGTTCATGCCATTCACCCACGTGAGACCTGCGAGTGTGAGCTACTTGAATGCCTTGTACAAGAGACACCCAGCTCTGCAAGTTTGCTGCTGATGGTGGTGTGGGAAGGTTGGGGCAAGACACACTGCTTAACTGACCATACACATGTTGAGGAGTCACATGGGAATTGTGAGGGTTTCTCATCCCCACCACAGTTACCTTCACCATCACTGGGCATAGCCTGCAGTGCTGCTCTGCAGGTCTTTTCCCCAGTGCCCTGTGCATCCCTCCAAGCAGCTTATTCTGGACAACGTGGGCAGTAGGTGAGAGCCCTGCTCACGCAGCTTCCAGCTGTTCACCTTCCACAAGGGCAGTTACTTGCTAGCTTCTCTGGCAGCACCCATACACCTGTCAAAGCATTAGTCTGAGCTCAGGGCTTTAGCAGTTCCTAGCTGGAAGGCTGTGTATAAAAAGAGAGATGAAAGCGAATTTTCAGAGTGTCAGGCTGTTCTGCGTAATCAAAAGCCAGGAAATTTGGATATAAAGTAGGCATATGTGACTTAATTCTACCTTCATATCACACACCTGTTTTAAATAGTATTACTATTAAATTGCTCACATTATGCCTGTCCAATAATACCATTTAGTGTTAGTAATACTTAGTGTCGTATCTTCAAAGTGCTTTACAAGCTAGTTATGAAATGCCTAATTTAAGTGAAAATAAGCACCTTGGGCTGGGACCCATGCTTGTGTTTGACAAAGCCTGACAGGTGCCTGCAGTGCTGTGTAGCTCTCTGATTCATGTCAGGGTTAAGCCAGCGAGAAGAGCATGGAGTGATAGTGCGGGTGGTGTTCTTCAAGGCAGAAAAGGTCAAGACTCCATGAGACTTCTTCTGCTGAATTTAATGGCATGTAGAAGAGTTTCAGATGATCAAGAGGCAGGTTGAAATAATTCTTAAAGTAATAGAGCTTGGGTTTGATACTGGATCTTCTTCTTTCCTTTCTTAAACACGCAACTCAAATCTGTGTCCTGGGTTCAGCTACAGCAGTCATGGGGGGAGTTACCCGGAAGGCCCAGATCACTGCTCGGGTCGGGCTGGGTATCGGTCGGCGGGTGGTGAGCGGTTGTGTCCTTTTCCCTTGTTATTCCTCTTATCATTATTATTGGTAGCAGTAGTGTTTTGTATTATACCTTAGTTACTGGAGAGCTGTTATCTCAACTCGTGGGAGTTACATTCCTTCGATTCTCCTCCCCATCCCTCCGGGAGCAGGCGAAGGAAGGAAGAGGCGGGGGAGTGAGCGAGCGGCTGCGTGGTTCCAAGTTGCCGGCTGGGCTTGAACCACGACAATCTGTCAGTCAAAAGTAGTGTACTAGTCAGAAACACTTGTTTCACTTCTAGGACATGTGTTAAAGCAGCCGTAACACAGAAGTTAGGAAACTACAGCACAGCTTGAATGCAGCCCTTTGCCTTCAACCATGTCCATGAAGTATCAAAAACAACTGTGTCACTACACAAACACTAATTAATCCTCAATAAAACATGTAAACACAAACAGCACTCACAGGTCAATTTGCTGCAAGGACAGCATGAATTGCTGCAGGTGTTTTCCAACTCAGGGCAGTTGTGACCAGCTTTGACAGATGCTTCTGCAAGTCCTCACGTTCTTGGGCTCCAGCTGAAATAACACTCAAAAAGGTGCAGGGGTCACTTTAGCCTGGAGAAGAAAAATTGCTTTACAGAAAATCTGGGTTCCAAATCTGGCAGAGTTTCTTGAGGCACATCTGTGGGTATAAAGAGAAGCTTGAGCAAGTAGGTATGTTTGGCTTTGCAGCCTTCAAATCAGGACCTCACTTCCACTTTTTTAAGTCAGACAATGTTTTATCAGCACAGGTGGAGAAGAAATCTGATGTTTCAGCACTGGCAGGAAGTGGCTTTTGGCAAGTTCCAATTTTCTTTGGATAGCCAGCTGACCTCAGGGTACGTACAGCAAATCTTAGTATTTATGTCCTCTCACTTTGTTGAGTTTACAGCCAAAAGGTATCCAGTATCATATGGAACAAATCTAATGAATTCCTTCCTCTGAAGTTCTAAAGAACCCCCGTTTTGCTCCATGTTCACGTACCTGGTCCCCATTTACCCATTCAGAGTTCTGGCTGGGCAAATCCAGGTGATGCTGTCCCTAAAGCTGAGGGAGGTCTGAATCCGGAAGAGAGGGGAAGGTGGCTCCCGCCTGGGATCCGTGTGTTAGCCAGGGGGAGCTGAGCTCGGGGAGAGCTATGGACGCTGTGCAGGAACCAGAGAGGTCTCCAATTTTCACTCACTTATATTCCACATTTTCTAAATTTTATTTAGGGGTGCTGCAGATCTGTGACAACCCAGAAGTATTTTATTTCTTTGTATCACCGGTAACCTCAGATGTTCCCAACCCATAAACCAGTTCTTATCAACACACCAGTTTTCTTACTCCAGAGCAGAGGGGACACACAGCGCTGTGGCCCTGCCTGGCTGTTCCCAGGGGGTTGGGAGCAGCAGCACTGTCCCGGTTAGCGCCGGGAGGGACAACACTGGGAAACTCCCAGCATGAAATTCAAGCAGTGACATGC
>NW_009935404.1:3227-3463 GCF_000696875.1 Nestor notabilis | reverse complement strand
AGGAGCAGCCGCGGGGTCCTGGCTAAGTCGGTCCTCGCCGTGACACAGAGTCCCGGGGGCTCCCAAAGCATGTGGGGCATCGTTATGGGTTTACAAATGCCATCCCTGCTCCCACGGGCTTGTTGTGGCTCAGGACATCAAACAGCAGCATTTGGGCTAATGAGAGTAGGGGAGCACGATGAACAGCTCAGGTGAACTGTGGCAGGTCCTGCACCGGGCTGGGGGTGCAAACAACC
>NW_009935404.1:2242-3184 GCF_000696875.1 Nestor notabilis | reverse complement strand
ACCACCAGTTCTCATAGAACCACAGGCCGGTTTGGGTTGGAAGGGACATTAAAGCTCACCCAGTTAGCCAGTCGTTAAGCCCATCACCCACACCTCTAAGGTCCCTATGGGGTCATGCAGCCACACAGCGTTAGAGCTGCCCCTTCAGGCATCAGCTCTGCAGAGTTCCCATCTAAAGACTGTCACCAGCTCTGCTCCTCTCCCTGCAGTGCAATGGACCCCAGCACCCATCTCTGTGCTCCTCACTGCTGGTGTACCAGGGGGTCTCTCCTTTTGCCATTTTAAGGCCAGATGCTGCGCATTTGGAGGTTATTTTCCCCCCCTGAGCAGTCACAGACCATTCAGCACTCACTGCACAACATCTTCTGTCAACGCATTGCCTCAACCCCCAGCATTTCCTATGGCCTGGGTCATTTTTAGAACAACGCTTTTGTGCCTTCCCCCCGTGTCACAGAAGATTGCCCAAACACTGCTACTGAAACCATGTGTGTTTGTGTCTGTGTGGCTGCTCCCGGCCCGTGTCACTGCCCCGGAGCAGATGAAACCACAGTGTCACAGCAGAGCGCAGCCTCCTCCTCATCACACACAAGGGGTCTGCTATGAAAAGCCCTGAGCGCGAGCTGGAGCGGGCACTGCATGGGGTGAGCAGCTCAGTCTGGGGCCCTGCAGGAGCATCTCTTGCTGCTGGAGCTCAGGGTGGATTTGGGGAGCAGGAAACCCCCCTTACACCCATGGGAAAGGCCCAGCTTTCTCTCTGGAGCCACATCTGGCCCCAAAGCACTTTCTCCCAGCGCGGGTGAAACCGAGCGCGATGCTGTGGAGGGGAGCCCTGCTCACAGACACTGGGGAAGAGAAGGCTCCTTAAGGGGAGCCCTTAGAGCAGCTCCAGTGCTTAAAGGGGCTCCAGGACCCCTGGAGAGGGGCTTTAGCACAGGGATCGGG
>NW_009935404.1:0-2115 GCF_000696875.1 Nestor notabilis | reverse complement strand
TTCAAGGCCAGGTTGGACACCGGGGCTTGGAGCAACCTGCTCTAGGGCAGGGGTTGGAGCTGGAGGAGCTTTAAGGTCCCTTCCAGTCTGTGATTCCGACTTTTCAGAAGAGGTTATTTTTCCCTAGGAATTCCCGGCAGGATGCTGGCAGAGCTGCTCACCCCATCTATCCTCCGTCAGTCCAGCCCCACACCCTGCAAGAAGCTGCAGCCCAAACTGCTTCATTTATCAATTACATCAGGAGAAAAGCAGCCGAGAGCTCCCTCTGCATCTCCTCCTGCCAGCGCTCCCAAAGAGCCCCAACGGGAGCACACAGAATCCAAGCTGATGCACCCAGGGTGGCTCCAGCCTGGATGCCCCTTTTGCCGTGTGTGATGGCAGGATTTGGCATTGCCAGTCGTGTAGCTCCCGAGGGAAGGATCACTCCTCAGTGCAGCTGGGCATTATTCCTTGTACTCCCCATGTACATCCTAAAGCTCATCTTGACCCATTTGCACACTGGTGGGGCCAGAGCCTGAAAGCACCGAGAGCTCCTGGAGAGCTTTTGAAGGGAACCAAAACCTGAAGCATGAAGAACCACCCATTACAGCAGCACCTGGGTCATGCTTGGAACAGACAACATCATCCACCCCAAGCGTGTCCTCCTCTTCCCCTTCCCGCTGCCTCCCGGAATTCCTCGCTGGAATGAGCTCTCCAGCCTTGCCCTGTCTCCCCCCTGCTCATCCCTCCTGCTTTGCAAAGACTAAACTGTTCCACAGGGTATTTTTATACCGGAGCGTCTCTCGCAGACCTTGTGACTCGCACCAGAGCCTGGAGCTGAAGCAGCGCCGTGCCCTGCAGCGCAGTCACACGGCAGCTCCTCACGCTGCTGCTCCTCCTTCATCCCAGGAGCCTTTCCATTCTCCTCCCACCTTTTCCAATGTGTTTTGCTGCTCTATCCAGCCTAGGGTGCGAGCAGCCCCTTGAGCTCACAGGGACACCCCATTAGCACACAGAGGGGGTTCCTGGAGCAGGGCATGTCTCTACGCCACAGCCTTTGGATCCCACCAGCGTCCAGGGAAACATCCTTCATGTTCCCAGGGGAAGGAGCAGGGCCTGCAGCAGACCCAGAACAACCTGCCTTGCTCTCCCCTCTTGTGTCAGCAGCCCAGCATCGCGCCTGGTCGGGGTTAACCCTCACAAGACTCCATAGAGATGTTGTCCAGGACTTCCCACCCTCCGGCACTCACCGAGGGCTCTGTTTCAGCAGCATCCTGCAGCAGGGAGCTCCGTGGCTGGAGCCGAGCGTGCTGAATTCCTGCTCTTCTGTTCAGACTTGCCCCTTCTCAGTTTCAGTACCTGTTCCCTTTTTGCTTGTGTTATGACTAAGGGAAACTCCCACAGGTTGCTTGGCTGGAGGAGCAGGGGCTCTGCTTCCAGCCAGCACTTTGCTGCTTACCTTGAGTTACATTCCTTGCGGTCAAATTCCCACTCTCCTCTCCATGCTCCCGATCATCCTTCCATCACTCCCCTTCCTTTCCTCCTCATTCTTTTCCCCTCACTTCTACCATTTTCCTTTACCATCCACTCTGAGCTTTGGGAGCTTTGTCCTTATCCCAACACACAGCTGAGATTCCCATGGGAATGCCCAACATCCTGCACCCTCCCCAGCACTTCATCTCCTCCGTACCTCAACCAGCACTGCTTTTCTCCCCCTCAAACTGCAAAACCTCCTATGCAGACCCCTTTGCTTGCATTAGACCTGCCCTAGGAGGGCTCTGGGCTGCAGGAGGGCTTCTATATGGAATCAGTTTAGCAGCTAATAATGATGGGCAGCTGTGGGGCACACACAGGAGGGGTTTGGAGGCAAAGCCTGATGGAAAGAGAGAAATCAAGGTCTCCCGGGGAGTGTCAGTTTGATCTCTTTGTGGCTAGATTGGACGGGGCTTGGAGCAACCTGCTCTAGTGGAAGGTGTCTCTGCCTGTGGAACTGGATGAGCTTTAAGGTCCCTCCCAACCCATTCCTTGACCCTGTAAATGAGGAAGGAACTGTGCTGCAAACATGGTTTTCAACTGCAGCTTTTATTGGTGTGATGGTAGCTCGGCCTCTCCACGCTTCACACACAGCAAACCCCG
>NW_009935403.1:4419-6562 GCF_000696875.1 Nestor notabilis | reverse complement strand
CGGCCCCCACCGAGGGCCTGCCCCAGCGAGGGGTCGGGATGCTCTCTGAGATCTGCCCACAGGTCAGAAGCTAAACCAAACTCTCCCACCATGAAGGGAACTAGAGCTCACTGTGGGCAGAACCACCTCCACATCAGACCATGAACTGTGCTTCCCATTTCAGCTGTGACCTGCTCACAGCACCACTGCTCCCACAACACACTGAGCGACTGAGGGATGTGCCTGGAGGAAACCTCAGACCCTGGTTCTGCACAGAAGCACCCACGGGAGAGCTCCTTGTGCCCAGCCCCGTCCCTGCACCGCTGGTACTCAACCATCAGCAGGGATCCCCTGGCCCTGATCCCCGGGCTGGGTGAATCCCCACAACCTGCCCACGGGACACATCTTACTCTGCAGCGTGGCCAGTGTGTCCTCTTCGCTTTTCAGTATGATGGTCTGTGGGGCAGCAGCTGCAGGTGCCCCTGGCCTCTTCCCCTCTGAGCTGTGCAAACGCTGCATGTGGAACTTGAGGTGCCCGTTACGGTTGAACCTGCAGGAGGAAGAGAGTGAGGTGGAGCTTGCCACGAGCAGCACAGGAGCTCTATGACTCTGCAGAGACCCAGGCCACAGCCACCACATCCTATGACATGGCGTGTCCCAGCTTCCAGAATGATCAGTGCTCAAATACTGCATGTCCCCACACAGAATTTCCTTGACATGAGGCTGGGCCCACCTGCAGCAGGAACTGTTCTCAAGGACAGGGTCCCCTCTAGCAGGGGGCTGCTCCCGGCAGCAGGGCTGGGGCAGCCACTCTGCCAATATCCTATCTCCTTGAGCCCTGGGGAGCTCATGTCTCAAAGCAGCAACGGCCTCGCAGGCTTCACTCACCTCTGCCCACAGACCGGGCAGGCAAAGGGCTTCTCGTTGGTGTGTGTCAGCATGTGCCTGCGCAGGTCCTTCTTGTTCTTGGAGGCGAAGCTGCAGTGGCTGCACTTGTGTGGCCGAAGGCTGGCATGCTGGACCATGTGGCTCTGGGGGCAGGAGGACAAGCGCAGGGTCAGAAAGCCCCGTTTCTCCAAAGCTCCTGTTCCCAGGGCTGCTCTGTGCCAGGGAACCTACCCGAACCTCCGGCCAGAGGGCTGCAGTGAACGGACAGTCGGGACACTTGAAGGTGCTGGGCCCAATGTGGGCTCTCTTGTGACTCTCCATTTCTGCTCTCCCTGTGAACATGGCTGTGCAAATTTTGCATGAAAACTTTTTGGCCGTGGAAATCTTGCACGAGAGCTTCTTGGCTGTGGAAATCTTGCACGAGAGCTTCTTGGCTGTGCCTTGGAGTGCAGGCCACTTGACCTTTGGGGATGAGTTTTCCTGCCCCTCAGAGGCTGGGGATAAAGACGAATCCTTCTGGAGCTGACTGGTGACACACTGCACCAGTGGCCACTTGACATCGGCCTCCTGGCGCTCCGCAGGCAAGGGGAAGGCGGCGTCCCCACTAAGGGGCTGCAAGAGAAACACCCAGTCACAGCTGCACCAGTGCGGCCCGTGCCGGGGCAGGCACAGCTCCATACCTCTGCGTGCTGGAAGTGGCTCCCTACAGTGCCGGGCGACACGAGACAGGGATTGCTACGGCTCTTCAGATCCTCCTCTGCCATCACAGCCTC
This sequence comes from Nestor notabilis, assembly GCF_000696875.1. Lineage (NCBI taxonomy): Eukaryota > Metazoa > Chordata > Aves > Psittaciformes > Psittacidae > Nestor > Nestor notabilis. The sequence goes on along the minus strand of NW_009935403.1, from coordinate 4,922 downwards.
ACTCACAACCACCGCCTCGGAGGTCTCCACGGGGCTCTCCTCCTCACTGCGGAGAGGATGGGGTCAGGGAGCGTCCCCTCATCCTCCTCACCACTAAAGCCTCCTCATTCGAGGCCAGAAGCGCCTCCACCTCCCTGCAGCTGACCTGTACAGCGTGCCAGGAGCCTGAATCTCCTCACTGATGGGTGTGATGATGCTGTACTCTGTTGTCCCACCAAACGGGATAGTGATCTGCTGCAGCTCTGAGCCATCCAGGGTCGCCTCCTCGTAAGCCTCCTGCACCAACGTCTCCCCAGGCTCCACCATGTGCAGCGTCAACAACTTCTGCTGCTGCTTAGAGTCCGCCTCTTCTCCCTCCTCCTGTGCCTGGGGCTCACAGGAGACCGGCGCCTCTCCAGAATCATCCTGCTTCACCACAGCCACCTGCGGGGGGGCAGCAGCTCAGGCTCTGCGAGACACCCCCTGAGCAGAACAGGGCTGGGAGCCCTCCTCACCTGCAGCGA
>NW_009935403.1:3730-4378 GCF_000696875.1 Nestor notabilis | reverse complement strand
CATGGTCAGCAGGAGATCCAGGGCATTCTGCTGGGCCAGCTCTGCAGATCCAGACACGTCTGGGGGGAGTCACAAGGACAGGGTCAGGCACGTGCTTGCCCACCTCCCCCATCCCCACCCCAGGTGCTCACTCGCCTTGTTCATAGATGATGGTGGCCCCTCCCAGAGAATCCTGCGAGAGGATGGGGGGCTCTGCTCCCGGGAGGGCCTGGACCGTGTGGTAGGTGACGGGCCCAGCAGGTTCCTGTGTGACAGGGTAAGCTGACAGCACAGCCAGGGCCCTGAGCACCAGGAGCTGGGCCATAGGCAACAGCACTCACCGGCGGACTGGCCTCTGGCTCAGCTTTTTTTTTTAGCTCCTCGATCTGCTGCAGGGTGAAGAAGGGGCGGCGGCGACACGGCGGCTCCTCGGGGTGCATCTTTGCCCACTCCTCGAAGGACTCGGCGTGGCGGCAGTGCACGTGGAGCCGCAGGTTCTTCTTGTGCTTGGTGGTGAAGTGACAGAACTCACAAGCAAACGGCTTCCCTCCTGCAGGAGATGGGAGTCAAGCAGGGGGTCTCCGAAGGATGCCAGACAGGCTCTGACCACCTCCTGGAGAGCAGGGGATGTCAGGGCAGGGGGCCGCCAGGCAGCTCATCTCACCTGTG
>NW_009935403.1:2304-3639 GCF_000696875.1 Nestor notabilis | reverse complement strand
AGCAGGACCTTCTTGTCCTCACAGACGTAGTCACAGAACTCACACTTGAACCTGCCAGGACAAAGCCACCTGTCACACGAGCAGCAGGGACCTTCTGTCCTCCCCACTGCAGGGAGCCGGGACACGGCCAGGCTCTGCCAGGGTGCCCACAGGCTCTGCCAGCTCCTACCTGCGGTTGGCAATGGCCTGGATGTGTGTCAGAAGGTGCATCTTGAAGGTGTAGCGCTTCTTGAAGGACTTCCCACACTGCAGCCAAACAAAGCGCAGCAGCGTCCACCTCCCGTCCGGCCTCACTCACTGCTGCCACCCCCAGGCTGCGTGTCTCCCCTCACCTTGTCACACATGTGTGGCTTCTCCGTGCTGTGTGTCTTCATGTGTTGGGTGAGCCTCTTCTGCATGGGGTAGATGCGGTTGCACACGGGGCACGGGAAGGAGTTCAGCTTTGGGGGCTGGAGGGGGAGCACGAGGAGGAGCTCACTGGGAGGGGCTCACCAGTCTCCTCGCCCTCTCCCCACTGCAGGACCCGGCTGCCTTTCCTTAGGTGATCCAGAAACACTGCCTTCAACGAGGCACCAAGAATTTGTGGAAGACCTGGGCATGCCTCTTCCCATATAACAGTAGTGAGAGACAAGCCAACACGGAAATCAGACTCACCGGATCAGCTCTCTTCTTCCTGAAAAAGAAAGAATAAAACCCCCTTTTGTGTGAGCCACATCCCAAGTCCAAGCTCCCTTGTACCCAGACACCAAAACTCCCCATTTTGGAAAGGGCCAGAGCTGAGGGGAGGGGGAGCATGGAAGAACAGCATTACTGCTGCTCAGCCAGGCTGCAGGACAGTCTGTAGGACTGCATGTCCCTTACCTGTCCCGGCTGTGCACCGTCGAGTGCCGGATGACATCCTTCTTGTACACGCTGGTGTAATTGCACTCCTCGCACTTGTAGGGCTTGCTGCCCGCATGGTTGAACATGTGTTCCTGTGAGAAGCAGAGCAGGGGCCGTGAGATCTGGGGCTACCACCCCCGTCGTGGGCAAGGGAGTGGGACAGGCGGCACTCACCTTGAGGGAGGACCAGCGGCGGGAGCGGTAGCTGCACTGCAGACACTTGAAGAGCTGCGGGTTGTTGGCCTCGTGCGAGTTGACGTGGAAACGCAGATCATCGTGTGTGAGGAAGCGTGAGCCGCAGATCCGGCACAGGTAGGGCCTCATTAGGGGCTTGGGCGACTTGTAGTAGTACCTGTGGAACAGGGCTGGGACTCAGGGCTGCGGGAGCAAGTGGGGGCTGGACAGGCCCTGGGCAGAGGCCAGAGGGCCCGGGGCCGCGTCCGCGCTCACCCC
>NW_009935403.1:1940-2209 GCF_000696875.1 Nestor notabilis | reverse complement strand
AGGAGGGTTCTTTGTCCTCTGAGTCAGACTGGCTGATGCTGGGCTCGGCCAGGCTCTCGCCGGTCCCGTTCTCCAGGCCAGAGGAACTAGCTGCTTCCGAGTTCTGCAGCTCACGGGTCGGCGTGCTCTGGGACGTCACCAAGGGCTCCGTGTCTCCTCCTGCTCACCAGAGCACAGTACAGCTCCAGCACACGCCTCCCTGCACCAGCTCATCATGGGGCTGCTGCCTCCTGCCCCACTCCCCTTCGGTAACAGCCGGGGGCAGGTCC
>NW_009935403.1:0-1861 GCF_000696875.1 Nestor notabilis | reverse complement strand
GGCTGCCTCCCGTGAGGCTCATCCTCAGCTGGGTTGTAGTCACTGTCCTCTGGGAGTAAGTGACCCAAAATGTCAGACATTGGGAAAAGGCTAAGCTACCTAAGACGTGGGGAGGACAAGTCCTACCTTCAGGGTCATCAATAGCACCAGCATCCATGATATCATCATCTTCTTCCTCTTCTGGGATCTCCTCCTCCGTAGCCTTTGGCACAGATTCCCCCTTTTGTGGACGTCCTTTCTTCGAAGCCGCAGCTGAACCCGCTGCCACAGAGAACAGAACAAAACCTCCTCACCAGCCCGCACGGTGGAACAGGTCCTTACGCTCCTACCTGAGAGCGAAGCCCGTTTCCTCAGCCCCCAGCACGCACCTGGCTGGAAGTGCCGCTCTTTCATGTGGTTAATCAGCGTTTTCTTGGAGATGCTCTTGTATTGACACATCTTGCACTTGAACTGCTGCACCACCACCACCTCCATCATCTCTTCCAGGGTCTCCATGTCTGGCTGGTCCAGCTCCTCCTCACCATCCACCTCTTGGGCCTGATCTGGCTGTACTGGCAGCTCCAGCACTTCCAGCTGCTCAGAAGGGTCTGAAGGGCCAGGCTGATCAAGGCATGTGGAAGTCGGTCCGTCAGCAACAGCTTCTATTGCCAAGCTATTAGCCAGTGCAGAAGTGGCCATCTGGGACACAATGGGGGCACCTGAAATACCAATACCAGCTCAGCCAAGGCGCAGACCCTCAACTGTGTTTAAGGCTGCTTCCACGCCTGGGGCAAGGGCTGAACACCAGCTCAGTGACCAGCTCCCAACAGTCACCACATCCCCAAGGACTCTGTCACAGGCGCTGGAATACCCACCCCAGGCCCTGCTCTTGCGCAACAGACTCGGAGGCAGCGACAGCCCCCACCACACGCCCCAGGGCACAGCCTTACCATCATCAGGGCCATGCAAGATGAGGTACTGGGTAGTCTCTGCCCCACCATCCTCTGCACTGGTCACGGCAATGCAGCCTGGGAGGAAGAGGAGAGCAGGGTGGGAACTGCCAGACACAGGGGCTGCAGAGCCCCTGGGGCCCTCCTGGGTTTGAATGCAAGCAGGAAGCGGTGAGGAAGGTCTGGCTGCAGGGATGGGGCCTGCCCTGGGCTGCTGGCACCGCGGCTGAAGGCGCAGCCGGAGGGAGGGCTTGTCTATCAGTCACAGCAGCCACAAGCTCCTTGTCAAACCCTCCAGCTACTGCAGCAGGGCAAGAAGAGAACCCCCCACTGACCGAGGTGCACAATGACTCACGGATGTACTTCCCCCTCCCCAGGCCTGGCACCACAGCAGCTCCCTTCCCAGCACCCCAGGGTGAGAGCAGGCCAGGCTGCCACGTGTGAGCAGCTCCCACTCACTCTGGATGATGTCAGGCCCGATCGTGGACTCAATGATTTTGTCAATGGCAGAACCCAGGTCCGAGGAGGTGGATGCGGTGGAGTCCGACACAACAGTGGCTCCTTCAGTGATGACACTGGAATGTACCAGGACTTGTTGGGACTCTGACACCATGATGGACTGGCTCACGGTGGAGACACTGGAGACCAAGGTGGACTGGGCGATGGAGGATGAATCTGGCAGGTAAATCCGGGGAATGGCATCTGTGCTGGAGCTGCTCTCTGACACCTCTTCCTGGTGGAAAAGAAGAGGTGAGAATAGCTCAGGGTCAGAAGCCTCTGCCAGGCCAGGCCCTGGGGGAGCCACAGTATGCAACCACCACCAGTGCAGAGCTACTGGGAAAGGCATCAGCACACTTCCCACGGCACTGTCACGGACCCTGGACCTCTGGGGTTGCTCTTGCTACAGAAGAGGTTTCTCTTCCTCAGATGAG
>NW_009935402.1:0-22927 GCF_000696875.1 Nestor notabilis | reverse complement strand
ATATATATAATTTTTTTTTTCCCAGACAATATGAAGTATTGATTTTAAAATTCTTGGGTTGTTGTTTTGGGGTTTTTTATGTTTTCCCTGCTCCTCCCAGCAAAACAGACAGCTCTGGGTTAAACCTATTGGGAAAGGGTGTTTTGAAAGAAGGGAGGAAAATGGAACTGAGAGAAAAATGCTTTGCCCAGCACTGGGTGTTTGCAGTCAGTTTTCAGTTGGATTAAATCAAGCAGATTGCAAATGGTCACTTTTCCATTTAATTTTGTTGTAATGAAGGGGGGAAAAAAAGCTTATATTTTAGCAAAAATAAGATTCTGCAGTCTGCCAGTGCACAAGTGCTAAACAGCTTTTCAGACCTACTGGGTACCACTCTGAGTTTGAAATGTGAAGCCCAACGGCTGTTTTTCTACACATTTTTAGTTTAATTTCCTTGCAAACAGGCTCCCAGGCTCCAGTTACTTCTCTGCGAGATCCCCCCTACCCTTTGGGCACAGCCACAGGGTTCCCACAGCTCCCAAGACAGTGGAGGAATGTTCTTCTAATTCACTCTGTGGACGGCCCAGTTAGCATCCAAGTAAATTATTACCTCAGGGAAAACTCAGTCTCAGAACTCGGCAGCCAGCTGTGAAGGCAGCTGGCACGCGCCCCGCTTCCCAAGTGGCACGGGGAGAGCCGAGAAGATGGAGGGCATTTTCTCCATGAGGCGATGGCATTCAGGTGGCTGGGCAGTGCAATTAGACAGGAAGAATTGTAGATTATCTCTGGTTTATAGTTCTCTGATAAAAGGGAGGGGGAGAAGCACAATAAAAATATCAGCAAATCATTTGTTCTGCTGTTCAAATTTCTGGACAAGGTGAGAGATAACACACAGCTCCACCCCCAGCTGCATTTGATCTATCAGGCTTTGAAATTAAATATTCTCCCTGCAACAGGCATAATTGTGTGCTGGTGAAAGCTGCTTCTCCAGACTCTCCCATAAGTCGGGGTTTAGGGCTTCCTCTACTCAGCATGTTAAGCACGAAAAGTCCCAGAAGCAGCCAAGACACCTCTTGTTCAGGTGCACCACAACCAAAGGATAGTCTTCAGACCAGGTCCTTTCCTACCTGCAAGGCAGAGGCAAGAGTCCTTGCCTGCTTGGGCAAGGGGACTGAAAAACACTAGAGGACCAAAACACCAGTCTGTGTAGGAGATGTGTCCTAGCAAGGACACAGCCCAGATGTTGACATAGTCCACCACGAAACTGTCGTTGTACCTCAGTAACCTGTTGCCATCCTCTTCTTCTGAAGATTCCTCTCTTCATTCTTTCTCTCCAAAATGCTTTTGCAATTCATGTGAACAAGGCACAGACAAATAAAACCACATCGAGCCCACAGTGCAAACAAAAACTGTGACCCTGTTGAATCCGCTATGAAAAACAGGAGGGGTGGTGGCAGGTAAGCTAGCTATTTACCATCTGAACCTGAAAAAAACTCTCATTTTACATGAATAAATTTGGCACAGGTATCCTCACCTCAGTATGCTTTAGTTTCAGAAGGGCCAGACGGATTTTCTCTCCTAATTTCAGCATCCTGAAGTCACACCTCCAAAGGTTTGGCAGCCTCAATATTGCAACAAACAGCTATTTTCATGAAATTATTTTCCAATCTATTTTCAGCTGAGACAGTACCACCACACAGATGCCAGCACCTAGCCAGTAATGTTTTGGCTTCATGAAATCACTACAAGCTTCAGAGGATGGTGTAGTATTTATGAAATGCTGTTTTATAATAACCTGGCAACTTGGGACATATCTCCTCGGCTCTCCATGTTTCTCAATGCTGGCTGTCAGTGTTTCTGCAATGGGACACTCATGCCTTTTACCAGCTTTGGATTTATACTATAGTATCTCCATTGATTTTGGTGGACCTACTCTTGACAAGGTCACAGTGGGAAAGGGGAGAACAGTATCCCTCCACCATGCACTTACCAGAGGTTCAGTGTTGTACTGAAAAGATTTGTTGACTGAGTATGCGTAGGGCAACTCTGGCATCTGGTGATGTTTTCATCAGTGACCTGGTAACTGTGTTACCTGTTCTCATGCCCTTGTTTTCTCCTAGGTTTTCACAAGCTTGAATATAGGTCCCAATGCTTTTCTGGGAACTGCAGTTAGACTGAAAACTGCATAATTAACCCATTCTTCCTTTGCTCCCTTTCTAAGGATAGGTGTATTTTTCCCTAGTACTTGACTAGGATAACAGCAGACCTTCTTAGGGGAAAACAAACATGATGCCACTTCTTTGGCATCACCTGCTGAGTGCTTTCCCTGTCTCAAAGTACCAACCCAACACCTCTGTGCTCCTCCTACAACTGCTGATGTACTGCTAGAGTGATCTCTCGTTACACTTGATGTCCCCTGCTAATTGCATCTCACCATGTACCTTGGCTTATCTGTCTTGTCTCTGCATGTGTGTGCTGCACTTTTGTACTTGATCTTCATGGCCTGACCTACTTAAATTTCCCCCAGGTTTCTTTCTCAGATCTTTCCTTTCTCTCGCACACCATACTCTGAACTGCACCCACAAGAAGTTGTGATTGACACTGATTAACAACTTTTTCCCCCATAAGGTCAGCTTCCCAAGGGGCCTTACCTCTGCATGATTGGCCTTGTGCTGGAGTCCCCACATACGTACATAAATCCAGCACTCTCACTAATGCCTCCTGCTCCTCAGCACCAGTTTAGTCATTTCCCAGCAACTCTAACAGGTCACCTTTCCATCCCCTAGCCAGCTTCTCCTGCAGGAGTTACCATTAGAAACCAGCTCTTCCTTGTTCTTCCACTCTTGGTGATAGAGATGGTCACACACTCTCAAGACTCACTGAGTCAGTCCTCTGCATCTTCTTTCCCCACGAACAGATATCCCACATTAACTAAATGATTCTGCTAGCTGCTCACTAAAGTCTCCTTTACCTGGTGGGCTTGACACCCGCCCCTGTGGTAACTGTCCTGATATTTTCCCTTTTACCCACTAGCTGGAGACCTAATCCCCTCCAGTTTTCTGGCCCTCTACACAAACACTTGCACCTTTGACACATAAAACCTACCTTCTCTCTGATGCCCCTGCCTGCCTTCACTGGTCCAGCCATATCCTTTTAATGTTGAATTCCACGATGTGACTTTTCCTGTTAATTAAAATTTGTTGCTTTGTTGCAAGCCAAAGCCCCCAGCTCCCCCCACTCCTATTCATCTTGCATTCAGCTATTGGGTGCAACAACCTCCTCTGCTCTTTCTTGGCCCTCCTTTGATCTTGCTTTGAATAGAAGAGGTCAAGCTACACGACCACAGTTTCTTTCTTCCCTCCTTAAAGCCCGTGACTCGGTGGTTATGGCTGGCACACCAAGCACCAGCGGACAGCATTTCCAGCAACGGGTCAGGGCTCGAGCACCACAGCAGGCTGCCAGGCTGTCTCCTCAAGGGAGCACCCGTCCCCAGCTATCTCCATCCTTAACAGGGTCCTGACACTGTGCTTTCCCTCTGCCACAGAGCACAATTCAAAGCCCATTGAAGGCTAGAGAAAGGTCCCCATTAGCTTCAGCAGGCTTTGGATCAGGGTCATGAACTGCAAAGGACAATATTTTTTACACTGAGGCTGCCAGATCAAGTTAGTAAATTGTCCTCAGCAGTCAGGTGCCTGCCAGGTCCTGCAATAATGCAGCTCTAGGCTGTATGCCCTGGTGCAGAAAGCAACAGACCTGGGAGTTCTGTTCTGCTCTACTCTGGGTTTGTTCTGCAAGAGAAGTCCTTGCTAACCACACCAGCACCCACAAGCGCAATATTTAAGCCAAGAGGCAGAGAGAGAAGGGCAAATTACCCTGGTTTAAATCTACTCAGCTGCTCTTACTAAAAAGATTTACCTTCTGAGACAGGATCCTGGTAGCACTTGGAGCTGAATTCCCAGCCTGAAGTGTATGAGGTTTAATTACTGCAGCTTTGTTAAATCAGCTCAGTTAAGCCCCTGTGTAATTGCTTTCTTATGGTCCCAGCAATAGTTTATTTGAGGACAGCCCAGGCTGGTTTTTGGATGACTCAAAGCTGCTCCTATGCTGTTAACATTACCTCTTTTAAATTGGTTTAAACTCACACGTCTTGAGAAAGAATCCTCAAAGAGGTAGGGACTCAGCCTTTTTGCTGGTTTGTGCTGGGAGAAAACAAAACACTCATTTTTTGCTTTAAATACATGAAGCTCAATTGTACCCGGTGCTATCGGTGTGCCCTAGACAGTATGTGATACCATTGCTGTCAGGGAGAATACATAAAGAACCCCAAAAAAGAGAAATGTCACCTAGCGATGGGGCCAGGGTTTGAGGCTGGGGCCAGGGTTCCTGCCTGGAGAAAGCACCATGATGCCCACAGGAGCCACATCCCAAATCCTGTTGTGCTTCCCACCACTCTTGCCTGGCTGGGAAGAAGCCCAGGACACGTGGCACCCTGGCAATCCTCAGCTCCATCCCTGAATCCTGCATCTGTGCTGGTTGCTACGGTTACGGGCAAATTGGTGTGTTTTGCAGGGTGGGAGGGGGTGGCGGACAGGACCGGGGTGATGGGGGCTGTAAATGAAATGGCTTTTGTGGGAGGGAGGTCCTTTGCCCAGTCCTCAGCAGCTCCATGCCGCAGAGCCGACCCACGCTGGCTGCGGGCGCCTTACAAATTTGCATGGAGCTGACAAGATGACAAGGTGCAAATACGCCAGGCTGCTCGGGAGTAATTTTTACGGCAGCTCTGCCTTGTGCACGTTTTTATTGCAAAGAGGGTAATCGGGCCTCTTCATTATTGAAAACATATTTACTACCCCTCGGCCGCTCTCTCCCATTTTTGCCAGCCCCTTCCTTCCCCCCTTAAGTACCCTGTCCTCCACGAGATATGATCTCATAAATTTACAGTGTACTTGCTGTCTGCAAAGTGGATGTTCAGTTTCATTTTTATTGGACTTTATGATACAGGCGGATTGCATTTTATTTGTTGTACTACTACCAGAAGGCCTGAAACTGTAGGTAAGTGCTGGCTGCAACAGGGATTTGGCCTGAGAAAGGGCTGTAGGATGGGGCTCCACAGACCCTGTGAGAGCTGCCAGCATGAGACATGCTGGCTTCAAGCAGGATAACCATAGGAGAAGGTAATGCTCTGGGGGAAGGCTGCCTTCCTCCTCCTCTGCTCTAGGAAATGCTGCTCCATCTGCCCTGTGGTCCTCACAGCTCCTCTTAAGAGGGAATGGGATCGACGTGGGAGCTGTGCCTGTCTCCCTGACAGCCAGTGGGATTGCCAAGTGGAATACAGCAGCAGTTTCTCATCGCTCACCACTCTTTTTGTGGTTTGTACCCTTCCCAAAAATGTCTTTCCCAAGGTTGCTCTCAGGCTAGACAGGCTTATCCAAACCTGCCTGTCCAGCACTGCCCTTAGCATGACACTAACGTACCTTAACAAAATTGCCAGAAACCACAGGGAACGGTAACAATGTGCATGACACCAAGGAGGTCAGCATCTATGAAAACATCTACCGCAGTCAGTGCATTGCTCCAGATTTACCCTACTGTAACAGTGAGCAAAGAATAACCTCATCCCTTTAACTCCAAAACGCTCAGATAGCTCCTACTTACTGCTTGGCACACAGGCAAAAATCCCCGACGTCAAGGGAGCGCTGCCTGGAGTGCTGCCTGACAGGCAGGTGCAGGGGGAAGCCCATGCCTCTGCTCCCACAGATACCAGCTCCGGACTGACTGCCGAGCCAGCGCCTGCCGTCAGGGCTGCTGCAATCAATCGCTGGTTCATTATTAAAATGCTGTCTCACTGATATACAAGGAATTTGTTAGCACGCAGAGAGCCACGTGCCCTCTCGGCATCAGGTGGGCAGGGTGGCACCACATCTCACTGCAGAGCTGCTTTTTTCCCCAGGGGAAAAGGCTTTGCAGCCCTTTGAGCAGCTGCCCAATGGGCCAACAGCACTAGGAGCCAAACACACTGTTTCCACCTCATCTTGGTGCAGCACAGTGGAAATAATAAACTTGTGTCATTTCAATCCAAAAAAAAGGAAGATTTTTTTATTTCCCAAGGTAATGGGGAGAGGCCAAGCAAAGCACTGCAAAGCAACATAAATGATTTAGCACCCAACAATTTTGCCAGGGAAACACTAAAGATGGAGTCTAATCCTTTTCATCTAACCCTAGTCCTTCTAAAGGCTTTAAGCTAGGAGTTGACTCAGCATGTCACTGCCAAAAAGATCCATTGACCTCGAGTTCAGTGCTGAGAAATTGAGAAATGTTCCTTTTAATGTCTATTCAATAAATACAGCATCACCCTCTCCGTGGGCTGAGCAATCCACTTCAAATCCATTACGGCACGTTCTCACAGACTGACAAGTTGTTCTGAGACAATAGTGGCTGCCAGATGAGGTTAACCCTTGCCAAGGGGGTGTAAATCTTTGTAGCCACAAGCCTTTTGCTCTCAGAAGTCCTTGAGAAGAGGGGAGGGGGATATCTGAATTGATGACAAGCGGCTGCTGCTTGTGCTCCTTGAGGACTAAGGTGATCTGCATTGTTAAAATATACGCCCAGTCAACACAGTTGGACTTCCAAACATCTTGATGGCAAGGAAGAGAGTGTTGCTGTCCTTAACTACGTTACTAGCCAGTGGGCTAGTGATGCTCCCAGGTAGTTGTACTCTCAGCTTCTGCTGGCCATCACAGCCCGTTGGTTTGGCAGTGAGATGGATGCTGCCCATCCAAGGTCTTGTTGGGAAGCACCCTGCTGTGGCACTACCAGCCCTCAGGCAGACCTATCAACAGCCAAAATTGACCCCTGGGGCTTGTGGTGCCTGGGGAAATTTGGAACTGGTTTGGAGACCTTTAACGCACGCACACCGGGTGCGAGCTCCATGCTCAGCTCCCTTGGTGACACCTCCTGGGCTGCGTGGCTATTGCTCTGCCCAGCACCAAGCCAGACGGATTAAATACAGTGAAGGAGATGACAGCACAACTCACAAAGCAACTCAGCTCACCTGAGCCCAACTACTCCTGGCAGCAGTCCATGGCCTCCACTCCCACCCTGGCTTCAGTGCTGAACCCAGGACAACTCCCAAGACGACATGCATCTTAACATAACAAAGTGGCTTTCCTAGGGACAGCCTGGGGCCAGCGGCAGCACAGGCCCCCTGCACAGGCCCCTGTACCTGCAGGCTAGATTTTCTATCCAAGAGCACATACGTGTAAGGAGTGACAGCAATATGACATCCACTTTACCCACCACCACGCACCTATAACTCTACACAAGGCTAGCAAACACAGGGACATACTTTTCACTAGCTCATGATTCGCAAGTGCCCCAGCTGGTGGGTGCCCCATGGCTACCTATAGATATTTCAACGTTGGTTGCCCAGGTCATCTCTGATTCATCCATGGTTTGTGGAGTCTGATCCAACCAGAGGGCTGCTGTCCTGTCCTAAGGTCAGAGTCCCACATCACTGATCTAAGCAGACTTAAAGGAGTGCTGGTGTCCTTCCATGGAGGCTAGAAGACACCTACTTGGCTGATTTAGTCCATCAGAGCTCAAACGTGAGGACAGAGGAGTCCCTGCATGGCCCTGGGGGTACCCTGCAGCCAGCTAGACCTTTTTTCTGATGGGAAGTCCTGGACTGCTGCAGCTTCCAGCAGTAAGTCGTTAATGAAAATTATCACCTTAGTAATGGTAATAATACAATAATTCCAAAAGGTAAAGCTACAGGTGCACAGTCAATCTGCAAGAAATTGGAGCAGAGGAAGCAGGGGAGCCCTTTGTCTTCAATTTTATATTTGGTTACACGTATTTTATGATGCCTCCTTCCTCTCCCCTGATTTCAAGCTGCTGAGCTTTGGCTCAACACACACAACCACGCTGGGGGCTGTGGCAGTTTTGAAGGGATGATGGGGCACTGCAGCAGCCTGCAGCCACCAAGCCTTTGCAGTCTTCTCCAACACACTGAGTTGGATGAGGTTGCATGAGCTGGTATTTGAAGCTCTCTGCTGACTCAAGGAAGCCATCCTGCACCGTGTATATCTGGGCCACATTTACAAATTCTCATTTTGGTTTTGGAGGCTGGAAGTTCCCATTTTTCCCCTTTCTCCCTTTGTATGTGCCAGATGAAGGGAGCTTTGCTAAGATCTGCAGCATACGAAGGGCTCGGCCATGGCATTGCACTGGTAACTCCTGTGAGCCAGTTAACTGGATCATGAACAATAGCAAAAGTTTATCTTCTATTAGACTGCAAAATCTTCAAGATGACATTCCTTACTCATAGAGTCTTTAAAGATACAGAATTCTGCCAGAAATCAGCAACAAACTTCCATTTATAGAACTAAATCTTATATATAAACTTGTATAGCTGGTGAGAAAAACATGGGAAGACCAAATGCCCACATAGGCCGAAAGACTTGCTTTAACCATACTCACAACATTGCACTGAGATGGGGGACATGCTAATTAAGATGTTACACCCATAGCTGTGTCCAAGCAGCCTTGCCAGAGGAAATGTCTTGGAGAGATTCCTTGCAAAGTGGGAGCTCTTCAGCTCACTCTTGGCTGAATTTCACAGGGAGAGGCAAAACTGAAAAATTAGGTATTTGGGCAATGATTTCCAAGTGCGAGGTCTCCATGCAACTCTGTCTCAGGAGTGTTTCCAGAGGTCATCCAAGGTGAAAGAAAACAGGCAGGCAAATTGTGAACGTCATCACCAAAACAAAACCGTGCAGGAGGAGACATGAGGAGGGTAGGGAGACACTACTCTGCTCCTATACTAAGCACAGCCAATTCATTTGAAGGCAAGTTTCAATGCCAGGTTGTCACCCTGTCATTAATACTCCCTGCTTGGGTCACCAGTGCCAGCTCTGATTTTGGTGCTCCATAAACCCGTGGCCTATTGGGCCACCTTCTGCTGAAGAGAGACAGGATGCCTCTCTTCCACACAGGGACAGCAGGCAATACCAAAACTGTGAAGGAGCTGATGGTGAACCATCTCTGTGGTGCTACTAAGGACCAGAATGGCAGTACCCAATGCACCAGTCTTCGCTGCCACCCTGACCCATGCACACCATAGTGGCTGACTGGCCACAGGTTTCTTTTTTGGGACCCAGGCTTTAAGAGTCTCCTCCAAGACATCTGCTGACACTGCTAATTATGGGAAAGGCTGACAGTGGCTTGGTGCACCACAAGAATTTCTTGATTGCTTTTCTGGGGAGGGACAGGAGCTTTCCTTCTCCCTTTGTCTCCGTGGTGAAGGATGTGCTCTTGGGCTGAAGCCCTGACAATCCAGGCTGCAGAAATGAATCCTCTTCAGTCTATTTACTTGATATTTACCAAAGTCTGCGATCAACAAGAAAACACATCTCAGCAGCTCACTTGGCAAGAGAACGAATTGAGGCAGCACTGCAGCTGTCATATTTATTTCAGTGGCAAAGCAGGTCAGGAAAATTGATAAAATTAATCATACAAACTAGCAAACACCGGGAGTGAAGGAGAGGGAGAACGAAGGGGAGAGAATGAGAGTGAAGGAGTGTTTGCAGCACCAGCCTGCACCTGCTTTTATTTCTTTTAATGGATTTTTTTTTTTTTTTTATGCAATGTCACAGATAAAATTGGTGCAAGGTAGAGTATTTTATAAGTAGGTTTGGGGAGGGGTGTGGAGATTACTACAAGAGATGCCTATTACACCAGGGCTGAGCCCTAGCCACAGGGTTTGCAATGAAATAGGAATTCAAGGGCAGAAGTGATTTTTCAGACAGTCCCTGTAGACCAGGTGGGAAGGTCCTTGAAAGCAGTACCTAGAGGTGCTCTGAGCAGGCTGGGGTTTGGGCCAGGGCTCCAGGTGGCTCCTCAAGGTGCTCACAAGGTTGTCCTTGGGGCCATGTCCCTATGACCTCTGCCAGCTGGATGCAGATGTGCCCAGGGCTCATGGCAGCTGCACCCACCGAAGTGAAGAAACATCTCCACAGTCACAGCATTCCTCACCCCTGCAAGCAAGCAGCTCTGGAGACATCTCATCTGGAGGCACCTCACCAAATGCATCCCCCTTGTTTTCTAGACCTTGATCTCAGGAAGCATGGATGAGGCAGAGCTCCAACGAACCCCTGTGTTCCCTAGACAGTGGTCTCTGTAGCCACCAGTGCTGTGTTAATACATAATGAGGATTAACACTGAGTTTGCTCTCAGAGCAACTTATGGGTCCACCTAGAGAGGGAAGCTTGCAGAAACTAAAAAGTTTTTGCTATGGCTCCTCTGAGTGGGCACCTGCCTGATTTCAACCTAGGCGTAGCCAAGCCAGAAAGATCCAGCTGACTCTGGAAAAACCTTTGGGGAATGTTTCAAGCAGCAAGGTCCAAGGATTAAGCATCTACCCCTTCCCCCCGCCTTTTCTTTTCTGGAAGAGATTTTAGACCAAGATTTAAATTTTAAAACTTGCCATTTCAGAATGAAAAGTGGAAGAGTGCATTTCAAGGATGTTACCAAATGGCATTTTGTCATTTCTACTCTTTAGTTTTCTGTCATAAAAATAGCATTCACAAATCTCAATCCAAATTCAAAAATAACATTGGTCCCTCTGAAATGTTTCCTTCTCCACTCTCCCCTTTTCTCTTCTTCTTCTCCTCTCTTTTCTCATTGTCCCCCTCACCAAATAAAGATTCACTGAAAAATGTCTCTGCCCTGATTTTGAGTGCTTTTTCTCTGGCTTTCCACCCTCCCTCCTACACCTCTTCAGGCCCTCGCTGCACGTCCCTATTCCTACTGTGAATTACTGTTCTCATTGCTCCAAGCACATTAAAAGTGAAGCTAATTAACCAGCAGAACAATTTGCCTAACGATGTGGTAGATTCTCCATCACTTGCAGCCTTCAAGTCAAGCCTGAAAGTCTCTCAGACAGAGCTTTAGCAGGGTGGGGAAATTTTTGAGGTGAGGGTCTCTGATCCACATGGGGCTGCAGGACATGTGAGGTCACCTTAAAGACTTTGGGACCCTAAAATAAGGGATTCCACCTGCATCTGGGAAGAGGGCACACATCAGCTCCAGCTTGCTCATCTGCAGTGTCACACTTCTGTCCTTGCCAGGGATGGGGCTGGCGAGGGTGTGATAGTGATCTTTGCCAAGCCACGGCTGAGGAGGATCCTGAGGTGGTGAACCCTTGGGGATGATGACAAAGCAGCAAGAGGCCACCAGAAACACCAAAGCTGCCATGGACATCACAAGAGTTAACAAGCATTTTAGGAAAGAAATCCCTCTATAAGATCTTGCTGACAAGCGCTATTAAATATTCATTCTATAGGCTGCAGAGACATCATTAGACACATACGTTCAGGCTCTCCATACTCCTGGCTCTGGTATTTGTTTTATGCTGCACTGACAAGCTGAGGGGACTTCGGGTGGGCTGGTGCCACTCCCCATTAGTAAAACTGGGTTCCACAGGGGCAAGTATGGCTTGCAAGGAAAATCCCATCCTGGAAGCCCCAATGCCACCCATATGAGGGAGGCAGATGTAAGTGGATTTGTGAGATTATGATGTTTAAGGCACATTATCCTCCCTGAGGAAGAGAAGCAGCAGAGGTTGGAGGGACAGCCGTGCCCTGGGGAGTCACACAGACCCCAAGGAGCCATGGTCCTACCACTGACATCCTCTCAGACATCCCACGTGGATGTGAGGGTGCAGGAAGGAGGACTGCCTTGCCTTCATACCCTGCCCCGTATGCACATCCCAGCGCAGGCAGCACTCCCTATCCTGCAAACCCCAAATGAGCCCTCTCCAACTGGTTACCCTCACCAGGGACCAAGGAGAGGTCGTATGGGCACCCTGGCAGATGTCACAGCCCTGCCATCAGCCACCTCAGCAGCCCCACCAGACTGATGCCACCAGCCACATGTCCTCTTCCCAGTTCAGAGCTGCCTCTCCTAAACCAAGGGAAAACCCATGCACTCACCCTGGCCGAACTCTGTTCTGGCCACAGGAGACAGGGCTTGCACACACACACACACACATATATGTATGTATGTATTTTTGCATACATTTGTGGTGAAGGTACCATTTTTCCTTAAAACAATCCGTCCATAAATGTCACCAAAAATCCCGGTCTCCTTTTATTAAACCTGAAAAATGCGTATAAATGTAAATAACAAATGACTGATACAGGGAGAGGAACCAGAGCGTCTGCTGGCGTCACCCTCCCTCCCTCTCTCCCTCCCTCACGCTCTTTCCTCCTCGTGTAATTTGCATTAATAAAGAGGCTGTTCCTTGTCGGAATGTGTTTCATCCGGTTTAAAATCCCAGGGCGATCCACCAGGAACAGCTCTGGGAGAATCCGACTGTCAGAGCCGACAAGACAAATGAATCCCGGTGTCAGGAGCGTGTGGTTCAACGATGACAGATTGAGAAGAACTGTCCCCCTCTCGACAGGCGGGCTTCATTTTCAAATTAATAAATCTGAATAAAATATTTTCCCTTTCATTACGAGCCGAGCCCGGATGACAGTTCCCGTGACAGGAGGGAGTCGCAGTGTTGATGAGGAGACTTTGCATGAATTCCACCTGGGCTTCTTCAGCTTTATTTTTACCTGCAATTTCATCCCTGTTTACTTCTCTCCCCTTCCCTCCTCCCCTTGCCCTCTCTCTAATGCTCCCCCTCCCTCCCTCCTCCTCTTCATTCACCTGCTCTCAGCCCCTCTCCCATTCCTCTTCCACTCCTCCCTTTCCCACTGTCCCCCGGTGATTTGGAAGGCGAGCCCTGGACATCACTCGCGCAACACATGCACCAGCTGTCTCGCACCTCAAATGCATACATGTATGAGATGCACGAAGGTTTCATGTTCTCACTATGTTCACA
This sequence comes from Nestor notabilis, assembly GCF_000696875.1. NCBI lineage: Eukaryota > Metazoa > Chordata > Aves > Psittaciformes > Psittacidae > Nestor > Nestor notabilis. The sequence continues at coordinate 10,059 of NW_009935402.1, read as the reverse complement.
CTGTTTTATTTCCACATGTGCGTAGGTGCCTTGGCCTCACTGAAAACACACAGCCTACACACCTGAAGAGAACCTCCCTGTCCCCCGAAGTTTCAATCCTTTTTACAGACAGGTGGAACTTGGCTTGGGGGCCAGCCACCAATGGGCGCTCACAGGCGTGGGGATGTGGGCTGGGGACCCAGCCACCAATGGCTGCTCCCAAGGGGGTTGGAGGCAGAGCCACACCACAGCCCAGTTCCAGGGCACAGGCAGCTGGGCCAACAAGGGCTGTGCACATCTGGCAGCATGGTCAGCCCCAGTTGAAACATACAGCTCCTGCCCTATTGCACTCACAGTCCCACCACACTGCTCAGAAGGTGGAAAGTACTTACAGACAGGTTAATAATAGTCTCTTCCTGGCTTGATGCCTCAGATACATTTGTAAGTCTCCCAAGCATCTTTCTGTGAGACAGCAGCATGCCAGCCATGTTTGCACACTGTATTTGCACAACAGTACAACCCAAGTCAGTATTGGGCTTTGCCTCGGTGCAGGAGCATGTTTCCCCTCTGACACCAGCGCCCATTCTTGAGGACGTGCAGTCTGCAGGAGCACTGCAATGTCCCTCTGATCTGCCCTTCCATAGCAGGCCCCCCCATTTTCTATGACTGCCACAATACCCAGACCACTCCTTGCTCCAGAATATGCATTTGGATGATGAGGGCAGGCAAATAGTTAGACCACAGCTAAGCACACATGACACTCAAGTATCCAGTCTGCCTCTGGATCCCACTGTGACCCATAAATATGGCTGGAGAGCCCATAAACTTCTTTACTGCCATGTAGCCTCCAGGCAGTGGTGCAGCCCACTTCCCAAGGATGCATCTGAGATTATTCAATAATGCTCCCCATGTAACCTCAGCACAGCAAGTGCTAGCTGAAGGTGAGGGCTGGAGAGCCTTTTTCCATCCATGAAGGATGTCCTGGTTTAGTCAAGCCTCCCAACCCTCCTGCACAAGCATTGGTTGTCAGTTTGGACGGTTCTCTGGCTCATCCCAACTGAGAAGTTGCATCCATGGAAGACTGCACAAACCCAACCCAAAATTTGGACTGAGCTGGCAGTGGCATGGAGAGAGCAGAAATAGGAGAGACCACAGTAGGGGCAACAGTGTGTTTGAACTGGTTTGGGAATTGCAGTGACTCAAAGGCATGTTATGGAGAAAGCCAGCAGAAATGGAGGCATTGGCTGAATCTTTGCAAGCCCAATAACCCCCTCCAAAGAAATTAGAAACATTCCAACAGCTATAGCTGTGCCTGACAGTAAATTTGATTAACTTGCCCGTGGAGTTAATGATATAGAGGGCCGTGTGGATTTTGTTGTAAAGAACACAGAAAAGACAGATGAGAAAATGAGAAAACAAGAAAGTAAATTTAAGCAGCTGGAAGCTTTAGCAACTGGCATGATAAATCCAATAAAGAACTGCTCGATAAAACCCAACCACTGGAAAGCCAAACATGGGCTGGGAAGGGAGTGGATGTAGATGTGCTTCGGATTCACAACTGAAGCAGGAGCATGATTCACACACAGTGGGAAAATGCTCCCAGGTCATCGTTTGGGCTGCCAGGAGCGAGTAGGCTGTAGCCCATCTCAACTGCTTGCTCCTGGAGCACATGGCAGTGATGCTCCTGCTATGGCCATCCTACAAAGGCAAAGCAAAGCCAGGGACCTGCTGCCCAGGCTCACTGCATCCCTTTTCCACTCTTGTTCCAGTTTCCTTTTTGGCTCTCTCAGGACCTGGATGAATCTGCTGAGACTGTTGAGAGCATGGGGGGATTCACACCCAAACCACTCTAACTCCAGAAGGCAAGACAGCATCGCAGACACGCTTGCCAGTTAAATGCAGACCAGGTATTGCCAAAAAGCCTGAAGTAAAACCCAACATTTGGACATCCATGTTCTTAAGTTCTATCTATCTTCTTTAAAATTTAATTCTGCTGAACACTGCTGGAAGTCACAGCCAAGAGGAAACCTCTAAGAAAATGATGAGTTCACATCTCTGCTTATCCCAGTAGCAAGAGCTGTGGATCAGCATCTCATAGCACCCTATTATTCAAGGCGTACTTGCAGGATCACTGTAACACAGAAGTCCCTGCAGGATCCTTGCTATCTGTACATGGAAGCAATTTTGACATCCCTACACCAAGCTCCTTGGTGTTCCCCATCCATATGCTGGTTGTGCCACATAATTCCAGAGGTGAGCCACCACTGCCAGTCTAGTCCAGCCGTACCATTGTACTCATGCAGGGGGAAGGCAGAGACACCCTCCGTGTGGATCCAAGAATCAGGAGTGCAGAGAAACAGGGACCAGGGCCACCCATGCAGTACCAGCTGCAGCTGGCAACAGTCCAGCAGCTGTGTTAGCTCTGGCACAGCTTCCCCAGGCTTCTGCATTGTGGGAGGTATTAGCTGGGCAGTCTGACTGCACAGATCTGGCCTTAAACCCTAAACACCCAGCCCTGCTCAGACTAGCCTGGCAGCATTTAGGGCATTGGATGCAGGACCATCCAAATATCTTGGCCTGGCATTTCTCACCATCCGTGTCTTCTGGCACCTCCATTTTTCCAGCCCTCTGTGGCCCTGGGCAGCAAAGGACCTCTCTATTCCCAACCAGGACATTCAAGCTGGCCTGTTGGCCCAGATCTAAATTTGGTACTTGGACTTTAACAGTGGGACTTTGACAACGTAGACCAATATCTACATTGCTATACCACCTACATCCAACTTTGATGGGTCATGGTCAGTCAGAAACTATTTTCTACGCACAACAATGGAGAACAACAGTTCCCGATGTTCTCTGTGCATTCCTTAATGGGGCAAAGATACAGACGGAGCCCAGTTTCCTAGAGTCTTAGTTTGTTTCCGTTACCCTAATTCCCAAGAATCTCTCCCAGGTCTCACTTCAGATTTGGAATTGGACACTCAATAGGGGAAAGGCATCATCATGAACTTCAGCTGCAGGCTATCAGGGCTCTCTCAAGCAACCTTTGGTGACCAAGGACAGCAAAGCAGACCTTTGGAATCATCTCCCCCATTTCCTGCCACTTTCCTGTTGCTCAGCTGCCTGCAAGACCAACTGGCTGAAAATGTGCAGAGTGCTCTGAATTGAGCTGTAAAGAATGAAGGTGAAGTTTTAAGCCGCTAGATTCATGGCTGGGATTTTTATACACACATAAAATATGAATCTCAGTTGTATACAAAGCTGAGCCCATCGTGCCAAAAGGATCCCAGTCAAGCAGGCCTGTAAAATGAAATCCTCTCGGACTAATTTAAGGAGACCTGAGCAATATAAATTCTGGCCTGCTCAAACACAGGAAATAAAAAAAAAGTCTGACTTGAATACAGGCTTCTCTCTCACTGCACTTGGCAGCCCCAGCGTGAAAACAACAGGAACAAAAAGCAGAGCAAGAAATTAGCTCTGGGGCTGTGAAAAACACTGTTCCAGCTCCCCATTTATACCACTCTTGTGGGCCTAATGACACTCTCTTCAGCAAAAATTTAATGCAGAGATAAACTTTCCAATAAATAAGGAAACGCTTGTATTTGCTGGCTCCTGATGACTTTTCTGACCTGCACAGTCACTTCCACTGAGCTGTTGTGCATGGAGGAAACACTCATAAAGATGCTTCTTATAAAAGAAAGTATTAACTTATCTGCCAGCTATCGAATCTTGACTTGCAGACCTTTATATCCTTGGAACTCCTCTGGTTTTAGTGGAGTAACTCTCCTTTGCCAAGCCACCTCCCTGGAGGCTGGAGAAGGACTTGCTTGTCCTGCTCCTGCTGACAAGTACAGCCGGAGGAAGGTCATAGGGCTGTAGAAGCTTGCTCTCAGCCATGGCCACCACAGTTCAGGTGCATTGGATAGTTTATGGCTAGCCACCTTGGCCAGGTGGGACAAGCAGTGGGTGAAATAAGGTATCCATATCCCTTTTTCTTTTCTCAGGCAGGGCACTGGGACAAGAGGAGCTGAAGTGACTTTGTTCAAGGTCAGAGAAGCCTCCTCAGATCTGGAAAATGCACCCAGATATCCCCACAAGGGCTAGAGATAACATCATTCTTCCCAGCAAAATAAGGAGGCAGATAACATCTAATTACAGGATTAGAAATGTCTTAACTGAAAATACTGTCTCCTTTTTTATAGAAAACGTACATGGCTGTTTTTTTGAGGGCAGGGAGAAGGAGCATCATACAGACTTTCCTTGAATTATCTGCCAGCTCTCTGGGACCAGAGCACAGTTGTTTGGGCATGTGCCGCCAGCCTTGTGGCATGGTGCATAGCAACTGCCTCCCAAGCAAAATACCCTGGTGACAGCTTGAGTGAGGCAGGCATGGCTGTGCTGCAGTTGCTGATGGCCTCTCAGCACCTCTGGAGTTCACATGTCCCATAGTCTCCTTGCCTCAGCACCATCACCACCTTTCCTGCAACAGGAGCCCTTGCCTCCCTCCCATGCCTGAGGTGCTCCTGACTGTGCCAACCCTCCCTCCCTCCCTCCCCCCCTCCCATGCCACAGAGGTCTGAAATAAGTGGGATCGTTATTGAGGAGCCTTTCTTAGCTGATCAAAGGCATGAGACATTCAGCAAAGCTATACAATAATGCAGGGGACACCCGCCGGTGGCAGGATGGTATGGTAGCAAGTTTAGCAAGTTTTCTGGGGCTATTTTTACAAGCTTTCTCCATTAAAAATAAATAAATTAATTTTAAAAAAGGAGTGCACAGAAGGAAAAAAAAAAAAAAGAGAGAAACCCAAGCACTAGCCAGGAAAATCCTCCCTAATGAATGCATAAGCAGCCCAGCCCATCTTTGTTCCTCAGGGCCTTGGAGAAAGATTTCCTCTTGGGCAGCCAAGTAGCAACTGGGTCACAGTGCAGGATTATCTGCTAGTAACAAGCCACAAATGTGCTCTGGGACCAGTGATTCATTAATGCAGTTCATGGTGACATATGAACCAGAACCCAAGGGAGCCTTTATTTCTGCCCTCTCTATCCATTCAGTTGAAAGACAGGGAAAAAGGTTCCAGCACCACACTGATTTCTATCACTGATCAAATTAGCACTACCCTACAACCAAGGCAACTAATCAAGGACATTGGGGATAAGGTGTGGTTTGAAGTGCAGAAAACCCTGGGTCTTTGAGTAATGTTGCAAGACAAATCCTCCCTGTTAATAGTGACTAGGAGGAAAGAGGGCTGAAGAGGCAGGGAGGGAGGCTTCACAAGAAGACAGTGTTGCAGGGAACTTGTTGTGGACTCTCATGGGCATGGCTACAGGATGCAAGTCTCTTCCATCCTCCCCCAAAACCCTCCCCACAGATCCTGAGGTTCTTGGGAATTGGGAGCACAGATGCTCTTTCAGAGAAGTGCAGTCCCTCCAGAGGCACATCACCCACCCACACCACATCCCACCACCCTGCTGATTTATTCTAAAAACTGAGATTCAGAAGTGAAAACTATCCTGACAACAGGAAAACTAATACCCACTGCCTGCCTTTGGCTACATAAGCTGAGTGCATTGAAGGCCTGACCACAATGCACTCAACCAACTGACCAAGTGACCACACTGACCACACCAAAATGTTTTTAACAGCAGCTGCCAAATATTTTCAAGGAGACACACGTACACCCTTCCAGGCCAAACCCTGGAGAATTTTCAGGAAAAGACCCTTCCCTGAGGCCAGGATCTCCCTGAAATTCACCAGGAACATGCCTCTGAGGCTCGGCAAGTAACCCAAAAGCCAATGTCTCTGTAGCAAGGCTGGAGGGCAGCTCCAGCTAGCCAGCTCCGTGGAGAAAATCCAGAGCTACTCTAGCCTTACGCCAACGTGGGAAACAGTGAGGTTTACCCTCAGGCACTGCTCATCACACAGACAAAAGAAAACAAGGCTGATGCCACGTAAGTACAGTCCTCACCAATTCAATGTTCCTGTAGGAGTTTTAAATATTTTATTTCCTGACTTTTATGCAATTTGATTCTTAACCATAATGCTTCATTGACTTTTTTATCTTTTTTTTTTTTCCCCCTCCAAGCTGCCTATATGTCCAGGTTATTAGAGCAGCGCACCAGGGTGGATTCACAGCTGGTGAGAGCCAGTGCCACCTCACCACAACCCACAGGAGATGCCGATCTGGACAGTGGTTGCCAGAGGTTTTGGCACCTGGGGGTGCTATCCCAGAGGTTTTGGCACTGCAGGGCCCGCCTGCACCACCCATGTCCTGGCTTGCATGCATATTGCACTGCCCTTCCCAACAAGGGACCTACACGGCTGAAAGCTGGCAGCATCTTTCCACCCCCTCCTGGTGTGGCAGGTGTCCCCCTGAGCCAGGCTGCAGCAGGAGATGGGGCAGCCACCTCGTGGACATAGACCTGAACCCAGCTGAGCCTGGCAGGAGACCAGAAGCCCGAGGAGGAGGAGGATGGCAGCAGGTGTGCAGGTCTGAACCACACTGCTCCTCCACCCCAACTGACCACAGCAGGACGCACACCCTATCAATACAATGAAAAGGTTAATGGGATCGCCTCCTTCCAACTCTATCACAGTAAATGCGGGATTTATAGCAACGCTAAAATACTGACCTCTATCTGTTTTATGCTGATCATTAACTAAGATTATCTCACACCAGAGATTTGCTATACCAAAGAGCACTGACATCACTAACTGCTATTAAGTGTATTATACTTAAACTCCATAAAGGGGAGCAAAAAAACCCGTTGTCAGCAGCATATGGAAAAGGCACATTACCAGGCGTGCTCGGATTAAATACAAAAACCAAAAGAGCAGTTGCCTGCAGCTTTCTGTGTGCGTCTGGCATTTAGTGATCGCAATATTGAGAAAAATCCTTGAAAATGTTTTCAGACTCGGAAGCCCTCTGCACACGGACACACAGACAAATGTCCTGTAGCTAACAGACAGTGGTGGGTATAGCTCACATTGCATGAGGTCCCCAGAGCCTCATCGCAGTAGGTGCTATATGTATGGGGCATACGAAACAGTGCCTGGTCTGGGAGTGGCAGGTGAAGGCACCCTATGTCCCTGGATGGCTCTGGCTGTCTTCTCCACAGCCCATCACCCACACCAGCTCTGCTTGCCACCCTCCTCAGCTCTCCCAACCACATGGCTGTTTCTGGGCAGTGGCATATTTGTTGACTTGCTCTTTTGGTGACATCTTCTTTTAATAAGGAAATCTGTCTCTTAGCAGCTTCTTGCCTAAGGCTGTGCTTAGTTAAAGTGTAAAATGTCAAACTTTAGCAAGGATGACAATAACCCTGCTGGGTGAAGAAGAGCCAACCACTATATTATTAGCTACTCAAGGGAGAGGGGAGGAATATTGACCCGTTCCATGAGGAAAAAAATCTCCACACTAAAATCTCCCAATCTACCCACCCAGCCCCTCCCATATGGAGACCAGCCTGAAATCTGCTTCCACATGATTTTTCCAGCAGCCAAAACTCATAGCTAAAGCTGAAAAACAAAAAGCACGCCCTTCCTATTTGATCAAATACATGTACATATGCAACTATAACAGGTCAAAGCATCTTGGCCATGCCCTTTCATCTCCCAAAATTCCCCAAAGGCGGATCAGGAAGCAGGCACAATGCTGGGATAACACACGATGGAGAAAGTTGTGCTGTCGCTGAAAAGCCTAAGGCAGAGAGTTGAGCAAAGCCCACTGGGTCCCTCGACAGTCAGTGGCTTAGGCAGAGGAAGGAAAAGCCAGTGGGCACTGTCGCAGGCAATAACCAAGGGCAGCTGCACAAAAAGGTTGGTCTGCCAAGGGCTCACAGAAGCAGCCGGCAGCGGAGCAGAGGAATGCTTTATCAGGCTTATGGGTCTTTGGGCAACACTTCTGTGTTGCTGGAGGACTCCTCTGTACTGTATTTACCTTCACACACACACTGTAACATATGTAGGTGCAACCTTTTCATCTAGAGCACGCGAGACTAGTACAAACATGATTTTCTGACTCGTTCTTCCCTGACCTGCAGGAGAGCAGAGACATAAATTGACATCACCAAACTTAGGAAGGGAGAAAATTTCTATTTTTAAGATCTGAGACTGGACAATGTTCACCATTAGACCCTCTTTTTCTCTAGTGGACTGTACTGAGACCCTGACATACAAGTTATGATGGGCTTTGAGAAACAGAGTCCACTTGTGGATCAAAACGTGTATTCCAACTACATAACAGCAGATCTGCTACTGGCTTTGTGCAGGAAAGGTGACCTTCAGGTGTGCAGAGGTACTAGAAGGAAGCGGGTGAAGTTTTCACTACTCCAGTATGTTCCAGTGGGTACCAGCTCTTGCACCCCTTCCTGTAAGCACAGGACCTCCTGCAATGTTCTCCCCATCAGGTGAAGTCAGGTCAGAAACACCACGCTGGCCAGTCACAGCATCACCCTTGCTCCTTCAAGCCTCCAATCCCTGATCCACAGTAGGGCTATCACCAGGGTGCCCCTCCACCCCTCAGACACACAGGAAGGTCTCATAAGCACCAGGACTGGCAAGGATCCCCAGCACAGCCCTGCCTTTTTTACTTGTATTCTTTTGAAAAACATTGTTTTAGGAAAACAAAAAAACCCCACCAAACAAAAAACAACCACACAGTGCAACACAGCTATATAACATACCCAGGCAAATGTGGCACTACAAGGTTGTATTTCTGGCTTGGGTTTGAGACTGACCACAAGCCAGCAGGAGCCTGAGATTCAAATCCCAGATGTTGCCAGAAATTCAAGACCCCCTGCTCCAACCTGCGGCAGAGCTACAGGGCCTCTGGAGCCAATGGCGCAGGCTAGATGAGACAAGGCATTTCCAGCAAGCCCCATTTTTTGGAGACATCTCATCAGTCTCCGGGAAAGGAAGCAATCTATTCCCTCCTCCTCTCCATCTCAGGACAGAGGCGACCAAGGGGACTGCCTACGTGTTTTTTCAGCAGAGCCACCGCTTCCACCTCTCACTTCTGCTTCCTAAAAGCAACCCTCACAACCCACCTCCCTCTACATTGCATAACAGTCCCACCAAGTAAAGAAATACATATGTGTGTGTGTGGTGCACACACGGGTGTGTTGTGTTTTCCCAGCTAACACATGTCAGGATCTGTTTAAGCCTTGCTTTATGCTCAAATGTCACCCTGCCAGAATTCATTACATCCCATTTATTAATTAATTAAAATATATTTATACAGAACAGGCTTTATGAGACAGAGATAAAAATAACGTTTTGAGAGCTGTCCCCTGGACGGAGCGGGTGCTCTCTGATGGCAGCAGCAAGGACAGTAGCCACAGCCTTCTCTGTCAAACACTGACTCGCAGGGAATTGGTGATATGGAAATTCAGTAATTAAGGCTGGAGAAAAAAAATCAGAGGCAAACTCCAGTGCTGGTGCTGGCCATGCAGCAGCTCCATTGCCCCATCCTCTCTTTGCTGTTGGGCAGTGGGATGATGGCATCTCCTTCTCACACAGAGGACCACAGTGTGTAAAGCAAAGGGGGAGGCAGCACTTGGTCTCCGGCACCTGTGCCACCCATCCCTGCATCTCAGAGCTTTGCAAAGGTGAGGAGATGCATAAGCTTCAGCAGCCCCTCCCTCCTGCTCTACCAGGTACCCATGGCGGAGCTTGCAGCTCTACTCTCCCTCCTAGCTCACAACAGCAGGGCCCCAGGGCTGGAGAGGAGCATTTGCAGCCAGAGGAGGTGGCAGGCTCACCAGTGAGCTGCTGAGGGATGCCAGCAGAGTCACAGCGTGGCAGTGAGATGTGATGGCTCACTTAATGCTTTTATTAGGTGAAAGCTAGTCATGGCCTGACTGGTATTGACAAATGAGGGATTTCCCCTTTGGTTCCAGCTTCCTCAGGAGGTGCCATAATCTCCTTGGGGCTCTCATCCAGTGGCATCAGAATGGACCATGCTGGGAAGGGACCAGAGCAGCCATCGCAAAAGAGTGAAGGAGAGGGAGGAAAAGGGAATGCAAGGCTGGGGAGGTGACAGCTGGAGGGGACCAACTCCAACCAAGCCCTTTACCCAGGACT
>NW_009935401.1:213236-232572 GCF_000696875.1 Nestor notabilis | reverse complement strand
ATATATATATAAAAAATACATATATATGTATTTATATATAAATAAATGCAGCATGAGGGTTGGGGAAAGGAAGAAGATATCCTTAGGGAAGAGGAGAAAGGACTTCCACCTTTGTGATGGGAAGAGGAAGGGGCATGGTTGGAGTATGGCATCTTTGCCCATAAATGCCCGATTTCTGCTTGCATGAAGGCCCAAGCCTAGCTGAAACACAGGGAGAACCATCCGGAGCATGACTTTGGTCAAGGCTTCTGAGAAGTTTCAGAAACATGGAGAAGAAATCTAAGTCTTATCAAATGAATGAGGACAAGGTTATTTCAGCCACACAAAATCCCTGAAGAAGCTGAAGGTTGATGCTAGAACCCTGAAGCTCTGCATCTCACCAGACCCCACTTTTGGACATCTATCCCCGAACACATCTCAACGTATCCACGCCCTTGCATAAGCCCAACCTGCTCACATCTTCCACCATCATGGCACCCAGCCCGGGTCACCCTGGAGCAGCCCCAGAGCCCAGCCCCAAAGGCTGAGACTCCTATTACTCATGGCAGGGGGGTTGTAACTAAATGATCTTAAGGTCCTTTCCAACCCAAAATGTCCTATGATTCTATGATCCTGCCCCTCTACTCTGCTCTTGTGAGACCCCACTTGCAGCACTGTGTTCTGTCCTCAATATAAAAGGATGTGGAGCTGTTGGATCAAGTCCAGAGGAGGCCACAAAGATGATCAGGGGCTGGAGCACCTCCCATATGAAGACAGGCTTAGAAAGCTGTTCAGCCGGGAGAAGAGAAGCTGCGTGGAGACCTCAGAGCAGCTTCCAGTGTCTGAAGGGGGCTACAAGGATGCTGGAGAGGGACTTTTTATCAGGGATAAGATACAAGATATAAGGAAGAAGCTCTTTACTGTGAGGGTGCTGAGGCGCTGGCACAGGCTGCCCAGAGAAGTGGTGAATGCTTCACCTTTGGCACTGCTCAATGTCAGGCTGGACAGTCTTGGGTGACATGGTCTAGTGTGAGGTGTCCCTGCCCATGGCAGGGGGTTGGAACTAGATGATCCTAAGGTCCTTTCCAGCCCTAACTATTCAGTGATTCCACGTTTCTGAAGAGAAGCGGGATAATCCAGCATCTCCCCACCTCCCTGAGGAGAGGGACCTCCATCCCTCAGCAGCTGGACCCACAGCAACGTTAGCTCTCTGCTGAGGACAGCCAAGGCACAGAGCGTTATTTACATTTTGCTGAACACTGACACATCTTTTGGAGGAGGAGGCAGCTTTTGAAATACACAGCAAAGGGAGAAATGAGCAACCGAGTTCACCAACCTGAACCTTCAGGGAGATAATACGCTCAGTGAAGTGTAGGTAAGGGATTGGAGTCCAGGTCCCTGATCTCATTTCTTCCTTCACCAAATCTTGGTTCTTCTTGTCTTGGTCTTTTGCCATTTATTCCCTCTGCTCCCCTGCAGCCCTTTCTGAGCAGCTGCCCTTTGCTAGTAAACAGCCCACAGCCCCAGGGCCAGCTTTCCCAGCACTAAAAGCCCACTTATTTCTGTTTGTCTTGACAAAACAGTAGCAGATTTGTGCTATAAATCCCCATTAATGGAACAATCTACGTTGGCTTGTTCCCATTAGCACTTTCCAAATGAGAAGAGGTTTGTGTGCAAGCACATGCGTGTGATGTGTGCACACATCTCCCTCCTGCAAACAGCAGCCAGGGCTTTTGATTCAAGATCTTCCCATTAAATGTCAATATTCATAAGCAGAATCTAAATATTTCCAATCCCCACAAATTTAAACATACAAACGTCTTGATGAGTCATTTCCTACAAGGCTTCTTTCAAATAAAAGCCTGATACTTAATCCTTGCACACGCTATTCATGGAAACCAGGAGGGGAGCACAGGAGCATTGTATAGGCGCAAAAAGGATTTGAATAGCCCCTATACACTGTACAGTCATGAAAGAGCTTTTAGCATCAAAGTGAAGGAGGATAAATCCAACGTGTGATGAATCCTCAGTCTATTGCCAGATATCCCCAAATATCCACTGAAAACCAATGAAATCCACCAAAACCAGTGCAGTGAGAGGTGTAAATGCAGTGTGCTGATGTTCAGTGCCAGCTCTTCTCCAAGGCATCTTCCCAGATGGAGACCTTACCAGCAGAAGCAACTGGTTTTGGGGCATAGACCCTGCATTTCACAGCCAGCTGACTCCGATGCAGTGCAGAGCACACTTTGGCTCAGTTCAAGCCCATGGTGGGTATTCTGGAAAGATGAAGCCGTTAAAGGAGCTTTGCTCAAAGGAGAGTGAGAAGCAGGGTGAACCCCCCAACAGCAGCTCAGCCACGCTCGCTCAGCTCTCTGCATTCTCTAGCTACCATCACAGAGCGGATCTTACAGCAGCCTCCCAGGGGGATGCAGCAGCTACACTGGCTGCAAGACAGTGCACGGATGCCCACTCAGCTCCTGACAGCTTGCCGGCCATTCCAACCACACACAGGTCTGCGACATCCTGGTCTCACTGACTTGGTCTTGCCCATGTCAGGCTCCAGAGACCTGTTTAAACCTCTTGATGTGGATAGGGGGAAAAAAGTACAATAAAAGCTTGGTGGTGAAGAACTCCAGGGAAACATGCAAGGGCAGATGTGAAACCAGGAGGTCCAAGAGACTGGAGCAGCAAACGTGGAACTGGCACAACAGCACTGCCCCTGGGCTGGGGGACTCCTCTGCTCCGGCACTATATCAGCACTTACTCCTCTACCTCCATCCCCTCTTCTCCTCCCTCCTCGTCCTGCCCCTGGCTGTGCATCCTGTGCATGCTGCAGTCAGGAGCACCGCTGCCGGGCTGCCAGATGGGATGTGTCCTGGTGGGTTGTATCCTGATGTGGTGCAGCCCGATGGAGGGCTGCCAGATGTGGTGTCTCCTCATGGGATATATCCCGATGGAGTTGCATCCTGATGGCATGCATCCTGACTGGGGGCTGCTCGATGAGGTGCATCCCGATGGGGCTGCATCCTGATGGGATGCATCCTGCTGGTGTGCATCCTGGTGGGATTTATCCTGCCGGGATTTATCTTGATGTATGTTCGCATGTGGCAAACAGGTGGCGATGTTGTACTCCGGGACTTCAGCTTCCAGCCCCAAAAAGCCGGTTGCTGTCAGAAATCATTCTTCCTGTTCCCCCCAGGACTTTGAGATCTAACGAGAGAGGTGCCGTGATGAATCTAAGCTTTCTCCTTCACCTTAATTAAAATAAACGCAAGCCAAACTCTCTCTTTCCATTCCTTTTTAATCAAGGCAAGGGATAAGAACTCCATCCTTTACAAGTGCATTTTTCCCTTGAGCTTTCAAGTGAAGAAGAAAGTTCGGCTCGCAAAAGGAGTGGAGAGGATGCTTTGGGGATGGTGCATCGTCCCGTATCTGAAGGTGCAGGAGCTGCAGTTAAGATGTGCGGACCTGGAACATCACAAGGGTCCAGGCAGAGGGAAAAATTCCTACAGCAAAGGAGAGATCCATCCTGTAAGACGACTTCCATCCACAGCAGGTACTTTCACTGCCTGGGCTGGAGCACAAGGACCTGTGTATGCCCAAGGCACTGGAGCATCAGTGAAGATAACTAGGTGGTGGGGTTACCTTGTTCGTACCCACCACAGTCACTCCAGAGCCACTGAGACCAGGACAGCACCTTGCTCGAGCAATTCCTCATCTCAGAGGGAAGCAAGCACCTCTGGTGTGCTGGATGGAGTGCACAGAGGGCTTGCCTTGAGTGTATCCTAAAGAGATGCATCACAGAGGCACAGAGGGGACCAGGGCCATGTGAGTGGAGGTGGCAGTGCTGGAGCAGATGCTGGGACAGCATCCATGGCCACTGCTTGCCCCATGCCCCTGTTTGTCTGCCCTCTGTAGCACCTGGAGCCATGCCACCCAATACCTCCATGAAAGCAGAAGTTGCCAAGGGTTTTGCATTGCTGCATCCTGCTTTTCCAGAGAAGCAAATCTGAAGTCACTGGAGCCCCCCTGTGAACCAAGTCCCTGCCCCTGTGCTGAAGCCTGTCCCATACTCCCCATCTTTCAAAAGGAAATGTGGATGCTCAGAGAGAAGCCCCTTTGAGCCCTGCCCTTGCAAGGAGATGCCCACACTCCAGGACGTGTTCAGTTGCAGAACAGCACCACGTTCCTGCAGGCTGATGCTGCTTCTTAGCAAAGCCCTTGTGGCTCTCAGCACTGCAACCAGGCAGGCCTGTGGGTCACTGGCAATGCCAGATGATGGCAAGCAAGAGGACAAGAGGTCCAGATAGTACCAGGATGAAGGGCTCCATCCTCTTTAACAAGTATTGCTTGTTCAGAGAAAGGCGAGCATGCTATGGAGGTGGCAGCCTCAAATTCAAGGGGATCCTCAGCAGGTCTTGGGGTGGTAGATGCTGGAAACACGAGGGAGCATCCGCAGGCACAGTGAAGAGTGGTAAGGTGAAAAATGATGGTAATTTGCAGGTGAGGAGAGCAACCCCCAGGGTGAGGTCAGATGGTTTCTGTGCTGAAGGATGTGTTTAAAAGCAGGTTGGGGAAAGCAGCTGCATTGCTCTTCTTAGAGGGCTTTCCCTGACCTTCAGCTTGTCTCCAGTGTTCTGAAGTTCTGCCTGCTAACCCAAAACACACAACCCAAAACATCCATCTTGCAGAGGGGGCAGGAGTCATCTAAGGTCACAACCAAAGCACTGCAGAGCTCAGGAGACAGGTCCCTTCTACAGCCCCGAATCACATCCTCCCCTTTCCACACTGACCAGCATCACTGAAAGGTCAGAGTCTGCAGCGCAGCCCGTGGGATGGCAAACCAGCCCCAGCAATGACTGCTTGACTCCAAAGCATGCACTTTTCCTCACAGTAACACTTAAAACCTAAAACCTGATAGATAATGGGAGCACAACTTAGAAAGAGAGCCAGGGAATGCCTCTGCAGAGAAGCCCGGACAGATGGATGTCTGCCCATGGGGACAGGCTGCCTATACAGTTATCTATATAGTGTGAGAGAGCAACAGCTCAGAGCTGAAATAAATCTACCTGCTCGTATAAAATGCCTTTGCTCAAGCAATAGCTTCCAGCCCTTCCACCAGCAGCATGGCCATCCTGGGAAAGCTGCCTTGGAAGCAGCGAGCTGTATAAAACCACTTTATTTTTCTTCAAAGGTTTGCAGAGTAAATGTTAGCTTTGCGCTTGCTTGGTATTCCCTTGAACCTCAGCAGAGGGATGAGCACCTCCATAAGTGATTCCTGATCTCCCATCTTTGGATGGAGCCCCTGCATCTCCCCAGGACCTCTCAGCCAGCCCCTGTGGGGGGACTTCCTTGGTATATCCCCTGAGCAATTCATATCTTAAGGATCTGCATAAAACTCCAGCATGGAGCACCACTGGGGTGACACTATCTCTTCATCAGCTCAGTTTCCCTCTCTCTTAGCTGGCCCATGGTCAAAGCTTGCTGACTTGCAAACGGTGAAAGCTGCAGCCCAACATGCACAGAGAAACAGCACACAACATCTGAAATGTCCTGTAACCAAGCATTAAAAAAACACCCCAAACCAGCCTCAAAGACAGAAACCAGTAAATCCCAGCTCCTTGCTCATGCTATCTAGCAGCCAGAGAAACACACGCTATTTGAAACCATCATAAATATTCGGGGATGTCTAATCTCCAAGGGCCAGCAGATTTGATGTGTGGATGCTGTCATCTAGGAACAAGCAGGGAGCAGCAGACATGCACTACTGACTCACACAGCAGAGATGCTGGGAATCAGCTGCAGTTCCCCTGTTTTCATAATCTCACATATTTTATTTGCTTAAGGTTGTTGGTAACTGTTGCTTAGTAGTGGGCCATGGGCCCTTTAACACCTTTCTCCTCCAAGGATAGCCAGCCAAAGCGGACGGCTGAGGATCCAAGGGTTTTTAAAGCCCATGGGACCTGCGGGCAGCTCCCACTAGCCAACTTTTGGGTTCCTGAGTGCTACAGTCACCAAAAATCCGCAGCACAAATAAGAACAGCACAAGTAGTTACTAATAAATCTACATTGGAGGCACAACCAGCTGGTTATGGTGCAGCTCGGGCTGAAACGGGGCTTGGGAGACAGGCAAAATCCATGTCCTTGGTGGTATGAGGTGCATCTCAGGTTTAGAAACATGTTCCCAACAGCCAGGCTTTGCCACTCATTGCTGGCACAGCTGAGCCTGGACCCATTGCTGAGCACAGGGCTCAAATCCCATCCCCCCAAAAAAGAGGAATTGGCGATTTTAGCTTCTTCCTTGGGCGGCTCAGTACAGCCACAAGCCCCGCCGGCAGCCGGCTGGGAGGGCACACAAGGTGAATCTCCATCTCATCGCTTGGAATAATTTGGGGTGTATCAAGACAAGGTCACCTCAAGAGCTCAGTGCAGCGGGTCAGGCTGGAGAGCCTGTGCAGAAGCAGGTTGTGGAGCCCGGGAGACCTCACCAAGGGTCCCCTCAGCTTGTCCCCCTCTGAACGCGCTCAAGCTCCTTCCATGTGTCCCACCACAGGCAGAACACAATACGCTGTGGACAGGGAGCCAGGTGAGGAGTGAAGAAAGGAGGAAATTCTCCCCAAAAGTTCTCTTATTTAAGGAAACCCATGCTTGCAACAGGAAAATAGAAGTTGGTGCAATGTCCCCATGTGCTGCAGGGATGCAGTGGTAGACCTGTTGCGAGGAGCACACTGAGATGCCATCCCGCTATGCAATGCATGTGGATGAAGGTGCATTTTGCATGCACAGAGAGCTCATGCCAATGGAAAATCTCCCAGGGCATGGAGATGGAACATACCCGTGCCCCTCCACTGCCCCACATGGGGGCTTATGGGGGTCTGCTTTGGGCTGGGATGCAACTAAAAAGAGATGCTTCTTTTAGAGGAGTTTACAATAAGATTTTCCAGCTATAACGGGATATGAGGCAACGAGATGCCTCTGAGGCAGGATTAAAAAGATAATCATATAGCCAATCTCTCTGGGAGTCCCTAGGCCCCCCAGAATTCAGTTAATGTCAAAATCACATTCACCTCCATATGGATAAAATCAAGGGATTTTTCTTTTAAGGGTGCATTATTTGCAATATAAGGAGTGGGGTATTACAGGAGTTCACATAAACCCAGAAGTTGCGCATCTCTTCCTCGAAATACACTCCCAGTGTCACAAGCTTGGACACTTCTGCAGCAGGAAAAGTAAAAGTACCATAAGGCAGTAAACGTAAAATTTGGGGAGAGACCTGAAGACAGGCTGAGGATCTATACGAGCACTAAGCTCAAAGCAGTAGTTGAGTTGCTGTCTCATTTCTAACCATTGTAAAGTGATATATGCTCAGCTTATCCCAGGAACAGTCCCAGGAACTCATCATCTGGAAAGGGTTAATTGGATCTAGTTAGGGGCAAACCCTCTTCTGCATATTTTTCTTTCATTTACGGTAAACAAAAATGCATATTTTCATGGTGTGACTTTTTATAAATTCAACAGCACTGTCGAGTCATCAGCTCCAGCATGGGTTCGCCTGAGTATGAGTTGCTGGGTTAAGCCTTAAAGCAACGACTTAATTAAAACTTTGCTCTGTCCCAAGCTTTGATATTATTCCCAAAAAGCCATTTTTCAACAGAAAGGTAGGAGCTGAGCTGTGAGCCACCGATGCTAACGTGCACAGGCTCTAAGAGAAAGGAAGAGAAAAGCCTTGCACAGTTTCTTTGCGCAGTCCCAGAGGAGGAGAACAGTACTTTTAAATGCTATTAAAACTGCCCACGTATTCCCAAAGGGGACCAGAGGGTGAGTGCTGAAGGCGGCTGGGTTCTGTGTTACTCGCTGCTCCGAGAGCTGCTTCCCAGCCCTGCTCTCCCTGGAGGTCCGTACCTGGGAGCTCAGGGCATCGCCGTCCCAGGACACTTCCCAGCTACCGAGCGAGCAGGGAACACCGCTGTGTTCCCAGAAACAGCCCCCTCTCCACAACCCTCCCATTGCCACGACCCAACCGCCGGAGACACAGAGAAACCCAAGGGATTTTCCAAGAGAATGCCCTCACCTTTCCCGCGGAGCCGGGAGCTGCCCTTTGCTGTCTTTCTAGTCTCTCACTGTGCTACCTCCAGTCTTCCCGCAGCTCCCGCTGAGCTGGAAATATCATTAAGCTCCAGTGAAGCACACACAAAAACAGAGAGAAAAATCCCAGGGAAAGTGTTGCGATATCCAAAGGGAGGGGAGTGAAGCCAGCGGGACGGCCGAGCCCCGGGTCCCTGCGAGCTGTGCTCCACCTGCATGCGCCGCGCTGGGATCCGCGATACCCGTCCGGCGTGGAGCAGGCATGAATACTTCTCTGGTGTCTGCTGATGACTTCACTTCATTAGCATGCTCCTGATAGTTCTCTCTGACTGTCTTTTTTACTGACTTTAAGGCTCTGCTAATCAAAATACTGTAGGGTTTAACTATTTCCTGACTCCCGGGTTTTGCAAGAGGAAAATCTGTGGGGCAACAGGAGCAGGAGCATAAGCTCCAGCCCCAGCCTCCATCCAAGAGCAGTTTGTGCTGTTGGGGTTTGCAGGTCACAACTTCAAGCACATTCCAGTTTCATCTACTTAATGAAGGCAAAATCCTCCTCTGCTGTGCTGGACCTTTTAGCACAGACGGATGCAAAGAGGGAAGCGCCTTTCCACCTTTGGGGATGAAACTTCCCCCCTGTAATTCTTTGATTTAAAGACAGCTCAGGCAGAGGGTGAAGCAGTTCATGCACTTACTAACTTGTGACACTGCATCAAGATGGGGTGGTGCAACCCAGTCAGGTCCTAGGTGATGCCAACCTCCGGAAGTGCCACCACTGCCTTCACCTTCTTGCTTATGTGCTCTGTGAGAAAAACTGACTTTCAGAGGGGAAGAAAAGCTTAATAACCCATGGATTAGACAAGGGGAAAGCATAGCACAGAAATATAAAGCAACTCAGACGAGAGCACACCCAGAGCACGTGGCACGGACAAAGACTTGTCCCAGGGCTCCCAGGTGCCAGCCTTATGCTTTCTCCTTGCGGTTTCTAGCTGGTTTGGAGTCCATGTCAGGTTTTACTTTAACAAGGAAAGACAGGAGTGGATTTTGCAACAGTGGGATAGGGAAAAAACAGAAAAAACTTAAAAAAAGAGAGACTATTAAATGCATGTGCAGTCTTCCCTCTGTGTGTGTTGGTACCTGGTTGCATGTGCCCAGACATTGTACCCATGATCATGGGCAACGGTGTCCTGGTGCACACACATGTGCCCATCAATGTTTGCACACAGAGGCACGCTTGTGTTCACCCCATGCAGTGCTTGTGCATGTGGGTGCTGTGTCCTGGCATGCACAGATATCACAGTGAAGCACACCCAGCCATGCTAGTGCATGGTTGTGCACATGTGTGTGCACGCACATGGGGTGGGAACACTGAGTTTAACCATTTGGGTCCCTGCTCCGAGCACCAGCACTATCCCCAGGAAAAAAGCCATGCCTGTGCTCTTTCCCAATTAACACCCTTTCGTTACAGCTGAGGAAACTGGCCCCAAAAAGCCTTTAATGAAGGCCTGCTGTGGGCTTTGGGAAGCTGCTGTAGCAGGAGCAGCTGTGGGGTCCGTCGGGCTGGAGGCCTGATTCATACCCAGCAAAATGAGGTCAGGAGCAGATGAGTCTCCGAACATTCATTGCTTCGCACAGGAGGTGACCCACATTTTTTACTCCTGATTCACAGCTCAGCTGCAGACACGGCTATCTTTAGCCCCAGAGAGAGACGTGGAGAGGCTGAGGGCCCCTCTGCAGAAGCTGTAAGGTCCACGCTTCAGAGGGCTGTGATTTTTTATGGTTATATATACACCTTCCCCTGCTTTCTACAGCATCTCTTGGAGGAGAGAGGGACAAGCTCCAAGCACAGGTTTGATGCACTAACCAGAAGTCCTGCATAGGCTCCAGAAATCCAGGGGTCTCCCTTGGATGTGCCCACTGGGTGCCCACCCAGCCAGAGTTGATTGCAACCCATGTTGGGACTCATTGGAAATAGGGCCAAGTTGCAGAGGATCAGGATGTTGGGAAAGGAAGGATCCAAAACCATCTTGCTGATGGTGATACAGAGGTTGATGTGACCAGGAAGCTTCCAGCACTATTCCCAATGGGGATGGGGGTTGGTCTTTGTTCAGTCATTGTGCCCTCCCCAGAAAACGGGGGCTCTGTTTATGCTGATAAGGGCAGAGGATGCTAAACAAATCTGTTCCCTGCTCCAGCTGGGAACAAATCTGTTCCCTGGTCCCAGCAAAACTCCCAGGCACTTTCCCGTGCTATGGAAGAAGTCTTGTGGTCATGGCCGTATGGAGCACCCAGAGCGCCGCTGCACAAACGATAACATTTCAGCAATGTTTATCCTGCTCCTCCAGGGTGGGATCTTTTTTTATCTGTTTTCAGAGCCCTAAAGCACATGTTTACTTTTGCGATGAGTAAAGTCTCCAGTGCTGGTGTGTGGAGCCTCCAGTGCTGGTGTGTGGAGCCTCCAGCGCTGGTGTGAGTTTAAGCATGTGCTTAAAGGGCTTGCACTAAAAATGGCTTTTCTTTCCTTTCTTACTTTGCTTTAAGCAAGGACACAACCCATCCCTGGGACTGTTACGTGACAGCAATGCACATAAACAAGAGGGTTGCTACTTGCAACCACTGCACCACCCTCCTTGGGCAGAGCCTTGGAAAGAGAAACAGGCTTTATAGCTGGCCATAAATTGCCCCGATTCAGGCCTGTAACCTGTCACCTGAAGACATTACTTGGTGTCCGGTCACTACCCCGTTTTGTGTCTGTTTGGCCAGGCACTGGCACAAATCATCTGCCTAAATACACTGACCTTCTCACAGACCAAGTGGTCACCAGGAGAACGGAGTGAGGAACCTGAACAGGGTTTGCTGGACCTTCAAAAGCACATCAAGCCATGCTTAGAAGAGATTAAGGAGCTAGGACAGATCTCCCGGCATCCTGAGGTTCTCTTCCACTTCCAAGCAGCAAACAGCAATGGTGACACCTTACTTCATCCTACTGGGATGAATGGGAGGGCATTTGCCCACTAGTTTTTGCTGCAGGTGCCTCATCCCATCAGGATCCATGCTGGCAGTCTCCCTTACAGCTTGCAAACCCATAAATATCCCCCTCTTGCAGCAGTGAGGGCTCTGCTGAGAACATTACATCAGATGTATCCTCAGCACAACCTTGATTTCTCTCATGGGTTTGGGTGGCTTCCCTTTCCAAGCACATAGCTCCCAACAATTCCTTTTCCTGAAGTCAAGAAACAGCGATTTAATAGCCATAAGCACCAAGAAATGCTGCTGAAACGAGTGGTGTCAAATCATAACCAGGGTGAAAAGCCCACACGAGCATCCAGCTCACACCTTTAGTGTAACCACAAAGAAGAATTTGCAGGTCTAGTGTTTGCTCGAGAACTAACGTGGATTAGCAAAGAGAGTGAATACAAAGCCAATGTAAAGCTATTCTGGACTTGTTCCATGTATGGACACTAATCACACAAAGCTGACACCCCACCAAGACCCCAGGTCAGGCAAGTTGGGATGGTGGGTGGTCTCTGTCCGTCCCTCCCTATATACCATGGAATACGACTCAACCTTTTGATAACAAACAGAAGTTGGATAAATCCAAGTAAAAAAGAAAAAAATGCAGAAGAAGCACACATTTTCTTAAATAATAAGCATATAAAAATGTTAATTAAATCATGCTTTTCAGCAGAGAATGATGGGAAAATACTTTCATACAATGCTGAAATCAACACAGCTTGGCTTTTTTATATGCCTCCTTGCAGCCAAGGAGATGCAAAGACCAAGCAAGACACACACTGCAAATCAAAGAATGCCACTTTCTTCTGTAGGAAAGCATCTTCCACACTAGCAAAGGATGCCAAATGACTTAACATGCCATGAATGTCACTTTAAATGAGTCTGTGGTAAACAGAGATATGAGACCCAGATGTTTGATACTGGCCTCTAATTCTGTGCGTCCACAACCTCCCAGTTGTGCTTGGAAACTGCAGTGGGGAAGCAAAAAGCTTTGGAGCCTCCAACCTGGGAGCATCACCCCTCCAAAGAGAGCACAGGTGTAAACCCAGCCTTGCAATTTGGGGCTAATAGCTCCACAAATGGGCAAGTAGACACCTGGGAAGGTGAAGTGCTTCTGCAGTGTCTGCTTGTTCCTTTACAGATGCATGAGCTCAAGCAATTCAGGGGGAGTCTGCTGGGGCTGAAGCCCTTTCTTTCAGCAACAGCAGGGTCCTGGTGCACATCCATCCCTTTCAGTAACAAACCTCATCTGTCCTTCCTCAGGGATGCTGCACTGTTTTAAGGACAACTGTCTTCCTGGGTTCCCCCTTGAAGTGAGCCTATCTCGCAGAGAGGTCTGCTCAGTCTCATCTCTGCTTCTGCACACTCCCATCTTCCCCAGAGCTCTGCAATGGTGCCAGCACCAGCAATTACAAGAGAGACTTATGCCACATGAAAATTTATGGAATAAACTCTGCCCGGCTGCAGGAGACTTTGCACAGCTTGTTTTCTTTATGTCTCCTTTCCACTCCTTCAGACCATGGGTTCTGAGCAGTTGGCTGCAGAGGACCAATGTGCCCAGGCTACCTCTGTTCATGCCTGTCCAAAGCTGGGAAACGAAGGATCCTGTGTCCCTCCTGCACGCAACATCTGCCCCAGCAAGACCGATGTCCTGTCTCTGAAGCAAGCAGATGGAGAGTGGCCAGCACGGGAGGGCAGAAGCAAACAAATTCCTCTGCAGCCACTCACCACTTGTAATGACTTTATGGTCTAGTCATTCCTACAGCTCCCCTTTCTGTGGCATTACTCATGCTGCTGCAAGCTTCTGGAGAGAGCTTTGGTGTCAGGCTTCCCCGGTTACCTTGCTCAGTGTCATGCGTGACCAAAATATCCTACCTCCTCCTCTAGAAGAACCCACTAATAGTTGATGTGTCTCTGCAAAAGTCATGCATGGGTTCTTGGTGACTACAAAGCCTTCCCCACCCCGCCAAGTCTGTACCAGCTATGAAACAGGGAGGTTGGTGACAAGCAGCTTTGTGTGGCTCCTTGTTGGCTTTCCAGCAGCACTGCCCTTCCTGAAATGCTTCTGGTGGCAATGCACCAGGGACACCCATGGAGCATGCAGCCACAGGACATGCTTGGTTACTGTTGGTAAGCTCCTTGCCAGCTGCTGGCTGGCACTGCGTGGATTCAGGCTTTGCTATTTAGAGCCTTGAGCGTGCATGGAAAAGAAAAGCCATAGAGAGTGAAATGGCAAGGAGATGGAAGTACACAAGAGCAGGAGAGCAGAAGTGTCATGTCTGGCACCATTAATGGGCTCTAATGCTTTTAGCAGCCATGTGCCGATTTCCTGGGATGCTCCCAATGCCTTCTTGGTGCTTGCAAGAGAACAGCCCCTGCTGAGCCAACCCAAAAAGCAATGGGTGACTCTTTTGAAACCTGCTTATGAAGCTGCTGAACAAAAGACTAGCCAGATCCCATGGATGGGCTCCAGCCTGCACCAAAGGCAGAACAGTGATGAAAAGCCAAAGGAGAAAGGACATGGAAACAACAGGCTTCCTAGAAACTGGACAGCCATCGTGCACATGGCTTCTGTAGTGAGCAGGAGGCATTTAGTGGCCTCTGTGTTGTGGGGAGATGCTCTGGGATGGTATTGAAGTGGCCTGAGTCAGACAAAAGCACTTTGACAGTAATGTTCTGAGGCCAGAAATTAAATCTGAACAAAAAGCTGGAACTTGCCCAGCAGGGATAATACAGCATGTGTAAGAACTTGCTGACTCCCAGCTGTTTGGAGAAAGCCATCCTTGCCACCATCCCCAGAGCTTTTGCTCCACCCTCTTGTAGAAAGTTCATCCCAGTTCTCATCCTCTCAACCACACCAACTGATGCTGTCATGCCAGAGCAGAAGGAGTCTGGCTCTGCTGCCTCCACCCCTTGTCTGTTCTTCCTGCACTTTGGATGAGGGCAAGATCTTCCTACGCAATGCCATGGAGAGCTCTTGTGACACAGAGCTGCCTTCAAGAGCGTGGCAACAGTGGTCACGAGGCTTTGTGCAGAGGGAGCCAGGGATCTGAACATGGACAGGAAGCCCATTGTGGAGACACTGAGCTTTGCTTCTGCAAGAAAACCCCTGCTGAAATGCACCAAGAGTTCAAACACTCATCTGAGCGGAGACATGCTCCACCAGTAATGTACTGCGGTTGGAGAAGAGTGGGTTGGAGTATCACGCTGCGTGTTCCCACGTACCCTAGGACCTTCATCCCAAAGAGAGAAGCTCCAGAGGCCAGACCTGACCTCAGATGTACTCTCCTCCCATTCAACCTCCTCGTCTACTCTGGAGAGACCTTCTTGAGGAATATTTCTGGCTGCAACCCCCTTCTCACTATATGTGTCAGCCTTGATAAGGGGTTGAAGCCCCATTTGCTGACCCCAGCTTCACATCAGCATGATGACCAAGCAGTGAGTCTCCCAGGCAGCCCCACTGTGCTTCCAAAACAAGCATCCCTGTGACATGCCTGATAACCAGCATGTGTCCCTAGCTATAATGCAGGAATGAGCCAGAAAAACCATCAACATCAAAGATTACATCCATACATCCATTGACTCAGGACAGCAGGGAGGAAGAAACGGCCCCCGAAATTGGGCAGAAAACTGTCAAGCTGCGTTCTTGGGAGCAGAGTTTTGTTGACACCATTTCTGCCAAGGGAAGACGGACGAGTGAAGAAGAGGCCACTGAGACAGTACAGAGGGTCACCAGGAAGAATGCAGATGCCATAAACAGCAGCCGTGCAAGCAAAGGACACGATGGGAAACGCTTCCAGACTGCTTCAGAAGCAAAAAGGCAGCACTTAACTCCAGACAAAAGTAAACAAGCCCCATGAAGGGGCAGATGCAGCCCCTTCTCCTAATGCTGCTGCTGTCCTGAGCATCTCAAATACCTCACTGGGGGCTGAGAAAGCAAAGCAATTTAGCTGAGAACCAGACAGATGGAGTCACCTTGCCCAGCCCCTGCGATATGCAGAGATTTCAGCAGTCACAGAGCAATGTTCTTCAGATATTCATCACCTTTGGAAGCTGGAAAACCCTTTTGTTTTCCATCCTCCCATGCCAGCATTTGTTTTCCCCACCGCCTAAAACAGCACCTTGTGTCATAAGGCTGCTGCAGAAGGTTGGCTGGAAGTTCACCAGTCTGTGATAGGGGAACACTTGGAAAAGTTATATATTTTGTTTTGCACAACATAGTTCTGTATTTATATATACATATTTGTATTTATATAGTTGTACATATAGTATATATATAGTTTGGGTTTTATTTGGGGGGTTGTGGCATTTTTTGTTTTGCTGGAGTGGTATTTTTGACGATTTGCAGTGAGGAGCAATAGAACAACTATTTGTTTTCACAGCCTCAGGCAGGACTGAAGAACTCACAGACCCTTGCAGCCAGATTATTTCCTACCCAGCGAAGTAGACACAATCCACCTCTCCCATCCTGCTTACCCGAATCTGCACTGTGCTTAGAATGTCTTTATGAAGCAAATACCATCTCTGAGGGGCAATGTGGGATCCTTGAGTGGCAAGAGCAGCTCTGGGAACCAGCACAAGCCTGGGAGCAGCCAGGAGGTGCTAATCTCAGGGCAAAACCAGCACAGACTAATAAATCAACTGAGATTTGCTGCTCATACTGATACCTGCTGAGAAGCTCCATTCGCATGGAGAAAGGTGACTTCTCCAGCACAAGAACCACCTCTTGGCACTTCACTAACCCCAACACCCAGTAAATCATCCCAGTCTCACTTGGGGGCTGGAAAAATAACTGATTTTTTTGGTTCATTGCAAGTTCCAGTGAACCTGGAGGTGGGAGCACTCTAAGGTTAGCTCAGAACAAAAATCAGAGGCTTGATGAGCTAAAAAACTGTGGGAAAAACCTGTTTCAGGGTGAGCACAGTACCTCACCCAGGTCAAATCCATCTCAATTACTGTGTCATTTAACCCTCTTGAAGGAAACTGAGGGTGCTCCCATTCCCATATGCGAATTTGAAATGTTCTGAAATGTTCCAGATATCAGAATGCATTTCCCTTCGGTCCCCAAGTTATGCGACACAGGGAAGTGAGGCAGGATCCATGCAGCAGCCTGCTGCTGTGTCCTTCCTTTACCCTTCTGTAAGAACTGTTCTAGCCAAAATTTCCCTGCCATTTGCACTGCTTTGATAAGCGTAGGCTGGATTTCTCAGGACTCTTGTCTTTCTCTTTGTTTTGTTTCCAGGGATTTCTCCATCGGCTGCCTCCTCCGTCTTAGCTTGAGAGGTGTGATCTTAAAAACAATAACATAGAGAGCACCTTAATTTTCACTGCTGCCTCTAGGATTCACTTCCTTTGAAGTAAAAGAGCCCCCAATGCCACACAAACCCTGCTTTGCAAAGCACCTAAGCTCAGCCTTAACATGAAACGGGTGCAAATTGCCTCCTGGAGACACCAGAGCCAGCGATGGGATTAGGGCACCACGGTCACCAGAGCCAGGCTCTGTCAGCAATACGCTGGGAAAAGCCACCTCTTCTGGCTCCCGCATCTCAGCAAAGACCTGCAGAGCATTAACAACCATTGCAACTCTTTGTTACCGTGATGCCCTTGGAAATAACCTGCCCTCCCTGGGGGGAAATTGCCACCCTCCAGGCAGGTGCTGCAGAGACAGCTCTGGGCAAGGCATCCTTCCCGCATCTCATTGCATTGCATCGCTGTCTGGTAGACCTGGATGGGCTCAGGTCTTGGAGAAAAGCCACCTCTGAGCATTTTCAAAACCAAAGAGCTGTGCTAGCCCTCCCCTTCCTTTTTTTTTGGCAGCTTTTTAATGACTACTCCTGTTAAAAACAAAGGAAATTACATTAAAAAGGAGTGTGTTAAAATAGCTTT
The DNA here is from genome assembly GCF_000696875.1 of Nestor notabilis. Taxonomy (NCBI): domain Eukaryota; kingdom Metazoa; phylum Chordata; class Aves; order Psittaciformes; family Psittacidae; genus Nestor; species Nestor notabilis. Next base: position 215,610 of record NW_009935401.1, on the reverse strand, counting down.
AAGGGCCTGACTTTAACTGACACCTACAGTTACAACACGTTTTGCCAGAGCGTGAATCATGCACAGATTATCAGCCAACATGGGTGATTTCCATTATGCAGCCTGGAGTAGTTCAAGTCTGCTGGGCTGTTTGTACAGAGCTTGGCACAATCCGCTTGGATCTTCTCCCACTGGTGGTATAATTTCATTTAAAAACCTTCAACTATTGTAGCCCTCCAAAGCAATAGAAACCAAGGGAGGGGGAAAAGGGGAAGGAAAAAAAAAAAAAAAGCATTTTCTGTGGCTGGCCCAAGCTGTAAAATAGAAATCTTCCAGTACAAAGTGGAGAAAATGTGTCTTTCGAAGACATTTGTCTTTGCTCACTGACTGTAGCAGGGAGAGGGGTTTATTTACCGCTCAGTCAAGAGGAGTTTGATGAGTTCTTAAGTGACATCTTGGCCCGTTGAATTTAGGAGTCTTCATATTCATTTGGGCCCCATGTAGAAGCCACTTTTCCCTCCATACATGACCCCAAAAACCTGCTCTCCTCCAAGTATACCCAAACTTTCCAGGTCTTCTTACTCCAGCGCTCGCCCACATCCATACTTCTCAAGCAGATCATCCCAGCCTTCCTGCCAGCTTGGACCGAGCTTGTGGGAGAAATCCATCCAAAAAAAGCCATTTCTGGGATATTTTTTAAAGGTTTGGTTTGGAATTTTTGTTCCTTTTTGACACATACAACAGCAACACTGCTGAGGGAAAACTCGCCGCTTGAGAACAGTGCTAGGTCAGAACATTTGATTTCTAATAAAAACGTAGTTATTTTCCAATTTTACAAAGGAAATGAAAAACTTAAAGTTTGGTCAGATGAAGTGTTTTCACTTACATATCCCACCTAGCCTGCTTTTTGGGGGTTGAAGATGGGGGTCCGCTCCCTCACGTGAAAGGAAGACACCTACCACCATGCAGGGCAAAGTCCCTATAAAAATACCAGGTTTAGATAAGCTTTGGGTCATCTTAGAAGCTGGGGCCAATTTTGCATTCTCTGCTTCTTGGTTACTTTATTTCTAATAAATATTGCCCCCTCCCAGGCCCTCCTCCCTTGCAAGAAGCCACATGCCACAATGACCTGGCTGGGCTCAGGGACCCACAGACCTAAAGCGACTCCTCAGTCTTACAAGGCAGCAGCCAAATCCCAGGGAACTGACACAATTTGCTTTATTTTTTCCAGATAGAAAGATTATTTGAACCATACAATGACGAGATGTTCATCCCGCCCAAACATCCAACCACTGCTGGATTGTCATTGTGTTTGGGGTGCTACTGCTGTTGGCTGCATCTCTGCACAGGCATCAACCACAGGCAGCTGAAAATCCCATGCCCCATTTCCCTAGGGGCAAAACAGACCCAGTCCCCACCAGAAATACCACCTGGAAAATATTTGGAAGAACTATTTGTCTGGTAGGACACATGCCTGCCCCATCTGGGGACCAGGCAAGTGCTTCTGCACTTCCTAGGGTGAAGCAGAGAGGCAGAGCGTGCTCTGGGCGCGCAGCCTGGAAAGCCAGTGTCGGCTCTTCATCGGCACATTGATGAAACACTGCAAAGGCTGAGCCAAAAGGGCAGGTACCTCCATTTGTGAGTGTCTGTCGGCAGTGGCTGGCTGCCAAACCCCTCCTTTTTAGTCTGCTACTGCTGAATTCTCTAACAGCCTGCGGCTCCGCAGTTTCACGCAAGCATCTTCTGCCTCCACCATTGTTTCCAATCCCACCTGCCCCAGCTTCCCCCCTTGCCCTGAAGGCTTCAGCAACGAGTCACGGCATGTGGGATTTTTAGGGTTTTTTTAGCAGCCTGACACATGCCAAACCTGAGAAAGGAGCTTGATAAACCCAAGGTCAGGAAGGAATTTTACCTCGGCTTAATTGCTAGGAGGCAATTCAGATCCGTAATGCACCTTAGACAGGCAATACAAAGGAGTGAGACAGATCGTGTGGGGGCAGATTGGTAAAAGCTACAGTAAATATAAAGGGCTTAACTCGACTCTTTGTTTGGGTGGGTTTTTTTTAGAAATCACATGTTCTGCCAGGCTTTCTTGGAGGCAAAAATTTTTGTACCGCAGCCAGCCTTGCCAGCCTCAAGTATGTGAAAGCCCTGAGTCAGATTTCTAAATGCAAAGTGATACTGACTTAACAATAATTATACAGAAAAAACCCAAAAAGACTTGACTTTCTATTCTATTCAATTCAATTCTCTGCCCTCGCTCTTGCATTTTTTTGGGGTTTCCAGTTACATCATTTTCATTCTAAGTGAACCCTTGAATCCCTGTAAATCCCCTGCCTCCGGCAGCTGGGGCTTCAAGGGACACAGCAAGTATTGCAGCATTTGGGGTACCACC
>NW_009935401.1:184021-213205 GCF_000696875.1 Nestor notabilis | reverse complement strand
CTGCTCTGGGGACTGCTTTTTGCTTCCTCTGCTCTGCCCCTCTCCTCATCCTGGGTCTGTTCCAGCTGCTGGTGGGACAACCTGCCACTGACAATCCAGTGCTGTACCTGTGGCAGGAGGGGATTCCTCCTCTGGAGAAGTCCAGCCAGCACCTATCACCACAGTGGCCTCCGTGCCAAAGCCCACAATAGCGAATGAATCCCTTTCCCTGCTTTCAGCTGCTGGATCCAGTGCTTTGGCCAGAAATCTGGCTGGTGGGTTCAAGCCCGCCATGCCTCGACCGCCGCCTCTCGCACTGCCCTCCCTTCCAAGAAAAATGGAAACAGGAGACGAAGGAACTTTCCTACGCTGCATCCAGCTTTGCCCGCTGCCAGATTATCATCATGATATTGTATTAACGTGCAAATCATGATTGCTCACTATAAAAAAACATAGAAAGAACAGAACGCACGCGCCAGTGAGGAGTGAAGCAGAAAGCGCGTGAGCTCCAACTCAGCCTTTGGCAGGATGTGCCGCAACTGCAAAGAGCAGAAAAATTGGGATGGTGTCACCAAAAGGGTCCAGCTCAGCTCTTTTCTCCCCAGAAAACATTCTTAGCAGCCAAGAGCTCTCTCTGCTCCATCACTTTGTGCTGTGTTTTGCCCAAAGAGGCTCCCTGAGCAATGTATGGGATGCATCATGTGGGGCATTTGCGTGTTAGGCTCGTGAGGGTTTTGCCTCTGCAACATGGGCCAGAAGGGAGATGTGAGATGGGTTTATTTGGTTTGAGAGGATCAAGAACAAGTTGAATCAGATTCTTGAGGGTTTTTTTTTCTTTCAAAGACACGATAATCTCCAAACTGATCCCCTTTAAAAAGCAACAGTAGCCTCAGGAAGCAGGATTTCCACCCACAAACTGTTCATTTAAAGTGCTTACAGGTTCAATCCTCTGACTTCTAGGTTTCTGCATGAAAAAGTCTGAAAGCAGCAAAGGCTACATCACCACTTGTGTTTATACAGGGCTTCCCACCTTTTGACAACCCCAAAGCTTGAGAGATTGATGCTGATTTACGACCCATTGACTGCACAGACCCACACGAACACACTGCCAACGTTATTAAAGGAACATTTAAGTTACAAAAGCAAAGTTAGGAAATTCCAGAATTACCGTTTCCTGGGCAACCTCAGAAAGCCTCTTTGTGTCTTTGCATTTCCATCCCTCCTCTTTCTGCTGGCCCCTGCCTCCCCCTGCAGCAAGCCCATTCTCGCCCGTGCATGCCCCTGCCTTGGGCTCCCCTCAGCTTCCCCCTTGCCCAGCACTCCTGGATTGGTTCAGCTGGTATCCCAGATGGATGGGTTATTTGGAATAGAGAGCACTGGCAATGCCAGACCCCTAGGTAGGAGGATGAAGGAGGGCACAGGAGCACTCCCAGCCTTGGCATACTGATAGCCACAGAGGAGCACAGGCATCCATGCTCTGCAGCAGCGGAGTCCCCGCTGATGTAAAATGAAGATGCTGGGTGGATTTCTGTGGTTTGGAGGAGCAGTGGAACTGAAATCAGGTCCCAAGCTGAGATTGCAGCTGTTTTCCAGAGCTATTTTCAAGCAGTATCAATTCCACCCTGAAATGCAATGGCTTTCCACAAATACCCCCACCCACAGCTCACCAAAAATGCCAGCATATCTCCTGAAAGCATCTGCACAGTGTCAGCATGGATACAAGACTGAGAATCCAGATCACAGTAGGAAGAAAACCCCATCAGGACTGTTTTGGGCAAAGCAGTGTTGCAGATCCTGTCCCTAAACTGACATTTCTTTTTTTCCATCATGACATCGTCACTGAACCTGAGGAGCTGGTACTGGAAAAAACTTGGGAAGCCAAAGAAATTGCTTTCAGGACCCACCTCAGGATCTTAGAGAAGAATAAAAGCAGAGGTTGGCCGGGACACATCGCATCACAGCCTGGACACATCAGCCTTGAGTCCTGCTGTCCTCAGGAAGGCTGTGTGTATTTGTGTGCATGTCAAAACATCCATACACCCTTAGATAGGTGCAATAAACTCACAGCAACGCTGAGCGACAACTTCTTTCAGCTCCACAAGTCACAGCCTAAACGAGGTCCAGGAAAATCAAAACAAAGTAATTAAGAGCAGATTTGGCCCTTAGCACTTTTTATATACAGAAGCCTTGAGAAACTAATTAAACCACTGACCAAGGCAATGCCATTACGCATCCAGAATACCATGAATGTCCTGCCCAAGGATGGAGAAAGCATCACAAACAAACTGGGTGTGATGGAACTGCTGCATCTGACATCCCCAACATCTCACAACCAGCCTTCAGAGGCAGGCGCTGCATTTGCAAGTTGTCAACATGGAGAAGGGGATTTCACTCGCAAAGGATCATCTGTTCCCTCTCCAGGAACCATGCTGTGTGTTTTTAGCTGTGTGTTCAGCTCCAGATGAAGGGAAACTTGGCTTTCTGCTGGTGAGAAGCTGGGCTTGGAGGCACAAATCACACCAACACATTGCTACTGGGGGAGAAAGCACGGAGGCAGAGCTGGTGGACTTCAATTTTATGCCTCTTACAGATGTCAGAGCTTCCAAAACTACAAGATAATCTCATGTATTAGAAGAGGGACAAGTGGCAGAAACCTTTTCTGCAGGAGTGGGCTGTGAGATGGAGCAACCTCAGAATCGCTCTGGGGCACCACTGTCTTTTTTAGGATTCTCACATTTGCTCATATTTTCATTCAAGCAATGGAAACAGAAAAATGTTCCTTTCCTGATAAGCCTGGGAAAGCTGCCTTCAAATGGGAGGCTACAAGAACTGCAGCTGCAGGATGGGAGTTGGGGAAAGTATCATTGAGGGGCAAGAAACAAGGAGCCGCTGACCCAGTAGGATGGAGAGAGGGGGTGCAGCCCTAACCCTGTGCAGGGTTTTGCAAAACCCAAGTCATCTATATGGAAGACAATACATATTTATGCTGTGATGCATATCAGATGCATGGAAAACGTTTCACCTGCATGCTGGTACAAGACATCCAGAAAGGAAGAGCAGCCTCCAGCCATCCTCATCCCACCCGCATCCTTCCTAGCAGCCTGCAGCAATGTGCTGGGTCAGTCAGCAGCTCATTTACCCCGATTTATAGTGAGGAAATAGCTTCTTAGCTCCTTCACTCCCATACAAAGGCTTTGCTGCTGTTTTTGAGCTCTTTGGCATCCTGTCTACAGGATGTTCTAGCCTGCAAATCCCTGAGGAGGTCATGCTGACTCTAGATGGGACCAGATCTGTCCTGCTGGTGACTGCATCCCAGCAACAATCCCAGTGGAGGTGGATGGGGAGATACTCCAAAAGCTCAGCACTGCAAAGGGGACATATAAATGGCTGGGATGTATAAATAGGAGAAATGGAAAAGGAAGAAGAGGTGGCAGAAGATGCAGGGCCACATACGGAGGTAATTACTGACACACATACAGATAATAATGGATGCAGATGCTAATTCCCAGTGGCACAGCATGTCCCTTTCCTAGGGAAAATAAAGCATTGCAAAGAGGATACTTTTAAAAAGCCCTTTTATTTGTCCTCTAAGATTCTGGCATCCTGTCTTTTTGAGGTGGCTGGACACCCCAAACCTGCCTTGGACCTATATAAGAAGTGTTTCTTGGAGTTGGAGCCGCTCATGCTCTCTTCCCACTTTCAAAGTCTCCACAAATATTTTATATAAATATTTGTTTGATATTAATATTTTATATAAATATTTGTTTGATATTAATATCAGCTTTGACATAAAAACAGAGGTAAAATATGAGGTGAGGTGATAGAAGACAGAAATGCCCTGCTCTTTCTTTCCAATAAATAAATTAAACCCTGACTGGGCCTAACTTTGTCTGAGTGTGTATTTTATTACTAATTTAAACTATTTATTGATGTTTTGAGATGTCCCCAATCATGGTGTAAAGAGACTCAGCCTCGGTCGCATCCCAGCATCTTCACCATGTATCTGAGCAAAGCATTTGCTTCAGCTCACACCTCCAGACAATAACAGGCAAAAATAACAAAAACTGCAGGAAATTAAAAATGCACAATATTTGCCACCAATTCTACACCACAGCTTTCACTTCTTGCTTTTTGCTCAGCAAAACCAGACAGAAACCTTTTTCTCTGCCTGCTCATTCTTGGTCAACCCTTTGAAATTCAGACCTTCTTGGGAGGAAACCCAGTAAAGAATGACCTTTCTTGAAACACTCATGAACATTTTCTAAATGTTTCTTTCTCCTTAATGTTCTGTGTTTTTATTGGGACCCAAACGTAGAGTTATTCTCCCTTTTTATTTTCATTCTCCTTTTTTCTGCCACTGAATCTGACATCGAACATCTCAGAGGACAGGGAGTTTTCCACTGTTTCTGGTAGCAAATTCTTTATGTTTCATTTTAGCCTTTTGTGGCTTCAAAGAAACAGCTTGAACTCCAGAAAGGGTCCAGATTGGCCAAGGAAATATGAAACATCGTAATATTTCTAATGTTAGAAGAATTTTTAAAAGGTTACATAGTGGAAAAACAAAGTATGAAAACCTTGTGGAAGCAAGGAGGTTCCTCGAATGCTCCTGCCAGCCCCTATCCTACTGCAAAAAAGGGCAAAAGAGGGAGGGGAATGACAAAAATCCCCCCTGAAAGCAATTTTCACCAAACAGAAGGAAAAGCATTTTACATCCCGCAAAGCAGAAAATGGTAAAAAGCTTTTCTCAACATTTTTCCCATAGCTGACCTATTCTAATCATCATTTTCACTCTCTTCTTTTTTTCTGGCACGCCAGCCCAAAGCCACTGTGTGCATTTCCCTAAAGCTGCCTATGGACTTTCAAAACCTATTTTAATGGAAATGAAGCAGTAATGGAAACATTTTGATTTCTTATTAGCTTTCCTAAAGCCTTTTTACTATGAAAACCTAAACTTCGGGCTTAAGCCATGCCGACAGATGCATCTCTCTAATGTCGTTTGCTGTCAGTTTGCAGGGCTGGCCAGACCAAAGCCCTGAGTATGATGCTTCAGATGGGCAGAAAAACTCACTTTGGGAACAGGCAACAGCATCTCAGGGAATATTTTATTTATGCAGAATAAAATAATGGCAGCAAGAAGCTGAGGTATTGATCCTGCCCATCATGAGAAGCTCAGATCACTCTTCAGCCTGCACTGGTGTTTTTGGGCACATCATTCCTAAACAGCTCTAATGGAAGCCAGGCACTGGTTTATTTGCTTCTCCCTCTGGCTTATCAAATGAGGTGGATGCTGCCACTGCATTCCCCAGCCAAGAAAAGCTCCCTTTCTTTCTCTTTTTGTTTTCAGCTTTTCTTTCATTTGAAAAATGAGGTGGTTTATGAGCATTTTCTTCACAGGGGGAAAAAAACTACTCCAAATTATCAGCCCGTGCAGGCAGAGAATAAGCTGATTTTTCAACACTTCAAAATTATGTCATAAAGGCCCAGAAAGAGTCTTTGGCAAATACATAAACACAGAATCCAATAGAAGTCACAGGGTGATTAACTAAAACCAGCGTTTCCAGAGAAATAATATCTACACAAACAGCCACATACTTTGTTTAGCTAAATAAGTAACTGCGCTTCAGCTGCTGCCAAGTGTCCTTTTTTTTAACTAAAAAAAATAAGATTTGAGGAAGATAGGCTCTTTTACAGAAAATGTAGTGTTGGAAGCAGAAGCTGTACCCAATGGGCTTGACCTTGAGAAGTTTTGCCTTTATGGGATATGTTACTGGCACTTGGTTTGGGGGTGAGTGCCCATTAGCGACAATGAGGACCAGGATGGGAATGTTTGTTACCTGGTTCCCCAGCCACAGGCAGCACTGTGACATCAGCATCTTGTGCATCACTCCTGTCTACAGCACCAACCTGCTTGTCTGTGTAAGGTACTGTGCTTGAAGGTAAGAGGAGGATGCAAAACTTGCTGATTTTCACTGGTCAGCAGGTATCCAAACCAGACTTTAAGCAATACAACAGCAATAATATTGCCCTGTCCCTCCCAGACCTTGGGATGCTGTGAGCCCTCACAGCTGCCTGGAAAGGGATGGAGGATGTGACCACCCATGCTCACATCTGCTTTTGCTCCTCTCCTGGGTGCTGGCTCCCTACTCCATGGCAACACTGAGTGCATTGGCCCCAGGGGAAGCACCTTACACAAGTCATCCCCCTTGGAAAGTGATGGTCCCACTATGATCACCTCTGTCCCCTGAAAAATGTTTGCCCTGGCTTCCAGCAGCATCTCCCCTATGGAGCAGAGCTTTTTGGGGGATACAGATGGAGATGGAGCCCTATGGCATAACTAGTTTGGAATCCTGTTGGTGGTGACTGTGATGCTGAACTACAGCAATTTGTTTAAAAGAGAGGAGAATAAATAAATAAAGGCATAAATAAATAAATAAATAAATAAATAAATCCTCCCTTCTCATAACTGGAGAAGCAGCCCCTGGATTGTGTATAAAACTCAGAGTGAACACTGGGCCCTGGAGGAAAGTTTCCTATGGAAAGACATACAGTGCCGAGGGGCTGGAAAGGCTCCTGCTGCCCGGGAGGATGCAGCAGCCCAAGAGGGGCTGTAACCAGACCTCGCCAGCTGCGTGAATGGCTTTAGCAGGGCACTTTCCTTTGTACGGCGTGTGCCTTCGGCCCCGAGTTGCCATGGTAAAGGGTGAATCTTTGAAGTAAATAGTCTGTGCAGTGACGTACCAGGTCAGGTTATAGACTTGCATCATCTGATTTGCATTTTATTCCTATTTCCCCCTCCCTGACGCCTCTTCTTTTAAGTAGAGGCAAGCACAAAAATCCTCATGGCAAGGACAACGATTATTGCTCTGCAGCACCAGCTGAGGCTTCAGTTAGACAGTTTTCCTGCAGCAAAAGTGACCCAGAAATGGGAAAGAAAGGCAGGCGCACTGTATCAGAGGTTAGAAAATATTTTTTTGTTCAGCAGACTAAATCCTCACACTGGAGAATACTTGAGCACTTAGCTGAAGTTAAGCAGATGCTTAAGCTCAGTCCTATCCTTCAATCTGTAAACTCATCACTTAAGTCATCAAACTGACTTCATGGACACAAGGGAGTTCCAGAGGGGGCTCATGGCTAAGGAAGTTGCTGGTTGTTCTGGACAGAAAGAAACTTTCTTGGCCAGGCAGTTCAGCCAAGCAGTGACCATGTGCAGATTTTGGGCATGGCACACATGGCCTGGGTCCAACGTTCAGCACCTTGAATCCATAACCCACCCTTTAACAGCAGCCACAAACCAACCATAAATGATACTTGAACAGAACTTGCCCACAAATAAATGCATTATTAGGTATACATGCTCTTATCACTGAAGATAACCACAAGCAGAGGTGCGTCTTGCTTCTCTGCTCATTCCTCTCTGGAGCTGGGTGTGCAAAACAGGAGGAGAGAAGTAAGCATTTAAACACAAGGTGTAGGATTCAGAGGCTTGAAACCATCCCAATGAAAGCTTGCACCGAGGCAGTGGGGATTCTGCAAGAGATTCTGCAGAAGCATCCCTCAAAAGATGTTGAAAGGCGGGAAAGCTCTGGAGGAGATGCGCTCATTTCCAGTAATGCACAAATGTGGAAATACGAAGCACTTAAGACAAATGGGAACTGTGAAAAGAGAGTCTTTGGACCATGAGGCATTGCTTACAACAGATAAGGAAACCCAGAGCCTGACTGCAAAGAGATATTCACAGGAGCCAGTTCTGCACTGTGACCCCATCCCTTGTGAGTGAGCCCAAAGCCCTCTGCAAACCTCCTCCTCTGCTGTTGGGAGACACAGCATGGTCCTTTAGATTAAAAGGTCTATATTTATTTGTTGTCTACCATGAGATAGACAGCAAATAAATGAAGCCGCAACAATGATGAAAGCAAATAACCTGGTGGTATGGAAGGAGGGGAAGAGCCATGAGCAGCACAGGCTGTGGTGAGCATGGATATCTCTTTAAGGCAGCTGCAATTAGTAGCCTCTCCGGTTTAATTGTACAACATACTTAATCACAGTACAGCAATCAAGTTCCTGCACTTTCCCTTTTGGCACATGCTTCTTCCTCCTTAAGTTAGTGTGTAGAAACAGCTCATTAATGCATAATAAGCAAAGCTTGCTTAGGCCAGAAATAATTAGGTGCTGTTTTGTTTATATTCTTCTGGCTTTGCCCATCTTAAAGAGTCAGACTTGAGCTCTGGATCTCCTGGGACTATGGCAATTCTCTGCAGCCACCACACCTAGAAGAAGCTTTTGAGCATGTTCAGGAATTTGCTGCTGATCAAAGAAATTTTCTGGGAAAAAGCATGGAAAAAGTACGTATTTTAGTGGAGCAGGAGGCTGTGGTGTGACAGTTTCACCAAGGGCTCACAGGCAGCTGAGACACCAAAAACTCAGTGCAATCCTTGGTGGGTCCTTGGGGAACTGCTGTTAGAGGATCCCTCATCTGCATCAGTCCTGGAATCCAGCTCTTACAGGAGGAATTGCCATGTCCAGGGGCTGCTGGCTCCCACCATGGATGGTGGAACCAGCAGCCACCTGCTTAAACATAAGCATAGTTTCAGCTGCATTATGTGGAAAACCAGAGTTAAAGCTCATAATGAGAAGCAGTATCAAAGACCTATTAGGCAGAAAGGAGAAAGAGGTTTCAAATAAGAAGCATTATTTAGTTTAGAGCAGGTACTATAGCTGGATTAGGTTCAAGATGAACAAAACCGTTCAAGCAGCAAAATCCTTAAAGGAAAGATCTGAATAGGATAATAGAGTGTAAAAATGTAACAGACGCAGGCAAATTCCTAATAACTTCCCAGATTCAGTCAAGGGAATATTGGGATTACTTCTTATTTTGGCAGAAGAATAATCCCTAGGATAATGGCAGAAAGGCTTTGAAGGTATAAGCCAAGCAAATGGGCTGGCTGAAGCCAGGCACTTGATAGATGTGCAGATAAGCTGGGGTAGATATTATCTTTTCAGCACTAGCTATGAAAAATGTCTGTCTGTGCTCTTCACTTTTTAACAAACTTAATCGCTTCATGATGAACCAATGGCATTTCCACTTCCATATGCTTTTGATATTACTTAGTAAACTTAATTAGAAAGCAGCTATCCTACTGGAAAAATATTTCAGAGGGTTCTCTCTCCCTGGTTAGGAACAGGCCCTGTTACACAACTGGACTTCTTTGCTGCTCTGTATTATCCGGGTTAAATTCCATTATTCATTTTTACAATACACGGTAAAGATAATAACCATGATCATTTTGCAGTGTAGGTAATAAAATACCTGTCTGCCCCAGCTTGCAGCTAATGCCTTGAAAGATATCAGATATTATTAAAAAAGGATGTCCTGAGCTTATGGTTGTCCCTACACAGCTTATTTTTATATACACAACAAATTAAAGCCACAAACATCCTGTGTGCAGGAGGGAATAAAAGAGGGAAATACCTCAGGGTAAGCTACAAAGGGATAAGCAGCGTTACCCTGAGGGTGCTGAAACAAGACTTGCTCAGATAAATTCTTCTGGGGAGGAGACAGCAGTCAGGAGGAGCCCCTTCCTTGAGGTCACTCCAAATTGAGTGGACCACATGCTGGGATGCATTTCTCTTCCAACCTGCCTTGTGTCCTCCCATCCCGCAGAGCCCGGCTGCTCGGCATCTGCGTCCTCTGCTGCCCCGGTGACGGGCATGCACGCCCTTTCCAGACAATTGGAACATAAAGCAAAACCATCTGTACTGGTTTGAGGGAGGATGAAAACAACTAATCTGCATTTCAATCTTAATGTAAGGCACATTACTGGTATTAGGATGAGGGCTTGCAGGCAGATAAATCTTGTCACCCAACTGGGACAAGCCTTCACCATGTGATGCTCAGAAGTGGCAAAGCTCATGTGTTAGTTCAGTGTCCACAGCATGCTGTGCAAGCTTGTACAGGGAGAGTAACTGGAACAAGAGGATCTTTCTAGGCAAACCCTGGGGCCTGCTACTTCAACAGCTGAGGTACCTGCTTCCTGTAAGTGGTTCCCACAGGGATCCATTTATGTGCTGTAGTATGCATCCTTCACACCATTGTGCTCTGGTACTTCCTATTCTTCCCTGCAATGGAGTCAGAGGTTTCCATTTTTTGAACTTAGAGGACATTATCCGATGGACTGTATTTCTTCTGTACAACCAACGTCCTTGTGGTTTGCAAATTACACTCCATGAGAAAGAAACTGGCATGTTCAACCAGCCATTAAGGGTTTGTTCTCTTTTGAAATTATTTGTTTCAACAGGCAGAAAACTGGACCGGCTTTAGCAGCTCCTCCCTGATTTGGAGGTATTTCAGAGGCAATATGAATGTTAAGGCTCTTCTACAAGGTGTAAGAAGAGCACAAGAGCCTAGAAGACTTGAAAGCAAGTCTCTCACCTCAGCCAGGATCTTTCCATCTGCAATGGGAAGTCACCACACACAAGCAATGGGATAGTGGGAAAGGTCTCTGGGCTACAAACAGAAGACAACCACAAACGAGGAAGAGATGAGATTGGTTTTCAACCCTCCACTGATTTTTAAGGCTAAAGATTTTCTTCTGTCTTTGCTTTTGTACAAGAAATTGTCAAGCTTATTATCATACTCCATGAAAAATGTGATTAGCTTGTAAGAAATGTGATGAGCTTGTGATAGTTTGGGGAGCTTATGTACTTCCTATGAATTCTGTTTAGTCACTGAGGACATTTTATGTTCATTTTATGACTGAAAACATCTTGAATGTGGAGCTAATCTGTTTTACCCGTTGTCTTTTTTTCCACTGATGAGCCTCTGGAAGCTCAGCGGCCAGAAACACAGGTACTGTTTAGGCAAGCCATTTTTTAAGTCTGAATTCCAGCACCGAAATAACAAAGCAACAGACCTGGTGAAGTGCCTGGATCATATGTTGAAGCTGAGCAAGAATCCTCTGGAAAAGGACAGGAAGATTATGAAAGAGAAGATCTCTCAGCAGCTGTTTTTGGAAACCAGCCCCAAAAGCAAGAAGGGCTCTGTGTGTTGGAGGAGAGCTCAGGTGTATCAAAGCAGGAAGAGGGAGGATATGAGATTATTTAGAGAGCTTGGACTTGTGTTCAAAGATCTTTCATGAGACATTAAAGAAAGGGAGGCAGGAAAACATACTTGGGCATTTATTATTTTGTCTACATTATGTGTTTCTTGGGTTAGCTAAAATAGAATGCTGGGGTTTATTTGGAATTGCTAGTCTCCTCCAAGGCAAGGCTGGCACTGCGACAGTACATGCTTCAATCACACTGTACAGACTCTGTGCTCACTGTAGAGCACAGGAGTGACCTTGGGTGAATCCCTAAATCCCTTTCCATTCTGGGAGCTGCGTCTGGCATGGACCAGATGCTCATAGCCAAGGCTCTGCTCTCCTTGGGCAACTCTTGGTCCTACAACAGCACAACTGTTGGTCCTACAACAGAGCTGAGAGAAGGAAGATGGAGGTTAAAGATAAGGGATACTAAACACTGTTTTGAGGGTCATCATAATACCTGGCTACAACATAAGCAATCGATCAAAGGCAGCCTTTAACTGTGATTTCTCTGGCAGTCAAATAATAACTACAATGTTGTTTTAATGTAATGTTGAGTATTTAACTTTAGATTGCTGGCATGCTCGCACAAGGATATGACTGGGAGACAGGATGCACTAATATTTGCCAGTGAGACAGAAGACAAGAGATAAAGAACAGGATTACACACAGCACACTACATACACAATAAAGAGCATTATTTCATTGCTCTTGGGACCGTCGTGCAAACTAATTAAAATGGTATTTCGGCATATTGAATTAATGACTCCACTGAGGGCAAGAAAGATCTTATCAACAGGCATTTTGAAACCTCATTTGCTTTAAAAAATGTACCAGATTGGTAATAATCTGAACAGTGAACTGGCAGAGTCAAGTAGAAACACTCATTTTGTCAAGGTTTGTGTGGTGATGACCGTCGACATTCCGCAGCCCTGCAGATACCATTGGCCAGCAGCGAGCATTAAGCATCACTCTGAACTCTCTGCATGGGTATTGCTCTTTGTGGGAACTCCTACCTTCTCCTCCTTAAGGAAAGGATTTCCGGCTGGAAAGAAAGGCTGAAAGGAGAAGGGTATCCTGCCCAGTTTGCCAAGATGCTGTGTTGTCTCCTTGCAGTCACATAAAACGTCAGTCACACAACTCCTGGCTCACAACTGGGGCTCTGCTTTGGGACGTTTTTTTACCCATTACAGCTTCCTCGCTGGAGTTATTTTGTGTGTGATTGACAGGGGTCTCCTGCATCATCTGCTAATGCCAAAAATGATGTCAGATAGTCTCCTTCGTAGATACAACCAAGCTCTAGCCCAGAACCAGCCGGGATTTTGCCTTCAACTTCTCCCATGAGAAGGACATGCGTGACTCACGGCCATGTACTATGCCAAAGTATGGATTGGTGTGTCTGAGGAATAAAAGGAGAAATAAAACGCTTTGGCTTCCCTCCCTTCTCCTCCCCAGGCTCCCGGCAGACTCTTGCATGGTACAGCCCACCATAGGTGATGACATGGACTTCACCGCCTACGTGGCCCTCACACAGCCCAGGGCCTGCAGGGTGAGCAGTGTCTCTACTCAGACATATCGCTGCCCCATCACAGCCATAAAGTCTTTCCCATGGTCCTGAAGTCAAGTCTCAGAGCAAGAATCAGTGCAAAACCAACAAAGTCCTGGAGAGCGTGAACAGATGCCAAAAAGATTAGATGGGAAAAACTTGCTTTTCCAAGTGCCAGAGAAGACAATGAGACATAACAAAGCTCTTTGTTTGGGAGAGGGTTTTCTTTAGGGAAGAAGGGAGAAGACTGGAACGGGACTAGGGAGAATAATAGTCCACCCCACACCCAATCAGTCAAATAATTCTATTGAAGCCAAATTTTTTTACATATCCAACCATTGCATTTTGGTGCCAGAGGACTCCCTGTCCACATAAGGTCCCTGAGAAGGGACATGTCCTGGGTTGGTCTAGACAGCTTTTCTTGTTTTCTAACCCCACCACCCTTTGGTTCAGCATGCATAGATCAGAGCTGGCAGGAGGGATGTGCCAAGTTCATCATGCACACACACACACACAACAATCCTGCTTGGGTCCGATGGGGACCAGGACAGGTATAGTGCATAAGCTGAGGCTGAGCATTTGCATCGCGAGAGAGGACAGGCTGTGGGGAGAAGGCAGTATATCCTGGGAGGAGCAGGAAAGTGGGATGAGAACTCATCTAACATATGAGAAATAAGAGCTGAACCACTCTGCTGCTGCACATAGTGTCACTGCAGGGATGCTGGTGCAATCAATCCTGCGCCAGAGATCCCGACCAGCAGCAACATGGAACCCTCTGCTGGCTTTCAGCAGCTGATTCAGAGCGACTGGGAGCTTAACCGGGAGCCTGACAGTGTTGCAGCAGAGCTTCCATAAACCAACACAGGCATCTGGGTGTTTTAAAGCAGCTCTGTGTGCTTTCTGGACAGCTGTTGCACATCAGGAAAACACCCGTTACCGCTTAGAAGGATTCAGGTTATGCAAAGGCCTCTTTTTAAAAGGTGCCAGAGTGTATGCAACCCTTTGGCCTCTGCTTCCAAAGGAGGTGATACACCTATAAAGGCAAACATGTGAAAAACAGAGTACATGGCCTTCTCATGATGACCTTAGAGATCTCCCACCGCAGGGTCTCGAGGCTCATGGCTCGCCTGGGCTCAGTCTAAACACCCATCTGCAGCAAGCTCCAACCTTCTCCTCCAGCCCCATGGAGCTGCAATGCCTTCACCTTGGCCACGGAGGAGAGGAAGCACCCACTGTCTCTCAGAGTGGGGTTCAGGATGGGCTGTGCTAAATCCTCTGCCAAGCATCAGCTGAAGATGTGCTCCGGTGTAATTTGAGGCAGAGGATGAGGACTCGGAAGCATAAAACCTCAGCAGGCTGCTGATGCAACTCCTATAGACACCTAGTTTAAAACATGCCAGGTGCCTTTCTATGGCTATTAAGGGTGTGATTAGCACAGGCTTAGGTGTCTGAGCTGTAGATGCCTAAGGTAAGGCAGGTGAATCCACGCTTCATTTGCTGAGAGTTTCCACTCAGGAGCAAAGACAGTCTGAGCCAGAAAACTCCCCGCTGTAACAGCAAGGAATAAGAAAGCCCCTCGAGTGCATTGGCCTCCCATTGAACTGCAGGGGGATCAAAAATAGCCCATCAGTTAGGAGGAGCTGCTATGTCACCCGTCATCACGGGTACCTGCGATGGCAGAGCTGACAGATCTCACCTGACAGCAGGCACGGTGCTGTCACAGGGACTGAAGCACTTTCCTCTCCCCAGCCAAGCTCGGTTTGAAGAGAGCAGACACCAGCATCATCACCAGCATCATCACCAGCTGTCACCAGTACTGGGTCGCCTGGGATGGGAGGGTGTAGGCTCCCAGGTAGAGGAGAGCTACACCAGGGACCCCAAAAAGGAACAGGGATTCTGCAAAGCAACAGCTACAAATGCTGGAATTTGAGGTGGTTTGAACAGTCCTTCACAAGCACCCCTCTTCCAGACAGAATTTGCCAAAAACCAAGACAGGCTCTAACGCAATGCTATTATTATTATAATGCTATTTTGCTGACTTGCAGAAGTCATGGACAGGGCTCCTTGTAGGCTTAAAATAAACTTAATTTATATGGACTGTTGATTGATGTCTGCCACTTCAGTAAAGCATGATTACCAGAAAGCTAAAGCAACCACAGCTCAGCCTTGCAAAGAGGACCTGCACCTCCTCCGTGCTTGGGTGAGGAGCTTGGAGACCACCAGTGCTCTCCCCATCATTGCAATGTTAGGCTTTTCAATAGAAGAGCTTGAGAATGAATGTCCAGCAGCACACGGCAAATCCCAGGCAGAAAATTACAAACATCAACTTTTTAAAATGCTGTTTTCCATCCAGGAACAGGGAACAACACGGAGTGTGCTGGGAACTGGGCCCAGGGAAGCGAAGAGGCCCGTGTGGAGCAGGGATGGCTCTTGCTTAATGGTTGTTTGAATTTTTAGTGTCTCCCTCCCTTATCAGCAGTTTACTGCCTGGAATCTGAGGAAACCTGAGTGCATTTTCCAGCCTGCTCCTACGCTTTCCCAGTGCTCTGTTTCTAGAACAGAAAATGCCATGGTAAAGAGGTAAAGCAGAGTACTTGAGCTTACTCACAGCACATGAACCTTTTGAAACACCTCATTCTGCTGACTCAAGGACCAAGGTGCCCACAGCAAGCCTTGCCGAGAAACAGCGGTGGGAGAAGTGCCAACACTACATCAGAAAAGGGGATTTGCAAGTCCTTCACCCCCTATGCACCAGCCAAGCTCTGTATAGGGCAAGTCGGCTGCCTTTAGAAGAAAGAGCATATTTTCCATTCCAAACCATAAATCCTATGGTCATAATTATCCACTATTCCCTGTTGACTTGCTCTTGTGCTGGCATCTTCTCTTGCTAGAACAAGCCCTAGAACATGGGCAGAGCTGCCCTGTCATGCTCTCTGGATGGATAGACCTGGATGTCAGCAAACATAAATGCATTCAACCTCCTGGTGTCTGCTCCCTGCTTACTGCAGCTCACCTCTCCCAAAGCAAATCAGCATGAGCATGCTGGAATCACTATCTCTAGTTTCTACAGTGAAAAGCAAACAATTTCAGCACTAAAAGGCTTCCCTGTACTAGAGATCAAGATATGAGCTGCTGGAAGAGCTGAACCCCACCATGCACTGGGGGAAGGCAACTGCAACGTGCCCTGGCCACCCAAGCCCTGCCATTGCTGCAGCAACCCGCCCTGCCTGCATCACTGTTCTCCAAGTCTGCCAAGGGCGATGCTTCGGTTGCTACGATAACAGGGATCTGTTTTCCATGCGTCCCTGTTCGCACCTGATGCTGAAGGAGTTTGACCTTTTCTTCCCTCCCCTCCGACAGCTCATTACAGTCAGCAGGAGATGGCAAGGAAAATAAGGCGGCGTGTGCTCCAGCAGAAGGAATTGGAGCCCAGCTTGAAAACACAGCTAATAAACTTGAAAGCCTGAGCCTGCCTGAAGCCAGTTCCTTGATTTTTATGATAACCCAAAGCATCATTTGAGAATATCACAGCCTCTCTGCAGCCAGGGCTGGCTGGGGCTTGGGGCAGAAGCATCTTCCTCCAACAGTGCTGGGCAGAAGTGCCATTGACACCCCAAACTCACCAGCTGGTCCCATTTGCTTCAAGCCATCAGATATGTCTGCTCCAAGACTGTGCTGTGCCCTTGTAGTGATAAATAACCATCTAACTAGAGGCTGCTGAATCCCATCAGGACCACGTGCGTTTTCCTAGCATCTTTTATCCTCCTTCTTCATCCAACTGAACTTTGTGCTTCCCCCATAGTGCTAGGAATTTCCTGCTTCCTGAGACTGCAGTAAATACTTAAATACACTAAATAAGCCACTGTGCTTTTACTCCTATTTTAGAGAACGGGTCCTTGGTTTCTGCAGGAGCTGCCCCATGCTACCTATTGCCCATGGCACCTCTCCCAGCCCTCCCTCAGTCCTCACCCTGGTGCAGTGCTTTTTTAAGTCAAGTCTTGGCATCAAGCTACCAGCATTTATCTGGTACCAGCAAATATCTCTGTGTTGGAGAGAATTCATCAGGATTTCATGGAGCTTGAGAACAAAATCACTTTATTATTATTATTTTTTAAAATAGAAATCTTTCTCCCTGTTGCTCCTCCACTTCTAATTCTTAATTGGACAAGGCAGGTTCTTTCCTATTTCCAATAGGGCCATGCAAAATTACAAGATCCATTAGCTTTGCAAAGAAAAAAAGCCTGAAATGATTTTCAAATTCCTCCTTGGAACCCATGTGCTCTGTGGCAGGATAATTTTGTTTAGGATAATTCACTTGTGTTAATTTCCTGTAAGTCTCACAAGATATATGACTATAGTTTTTGGTTATTTTCCACATATATTCAGCACTAATTTCCCTTGGAGCAATATTTATGAACAAAATATCTCCAGAGACAGTGGAGGGGTTTTTATTTGCAGGAACAGTGGAAATGCCTGGTGGGTCACATCATGAGCTCGTTCAACTCAGTGTACATCACAGCTAGCAGGGAGCTGGTATTCCAAAACATATAGATACTGCCTCAGACGTAGTCCCAACCTTCCCCAAGGTCCTGAGCTCTTGGAATTGTAGTTCTAATTAGCCTGGGTGACTTCATTTCAGTACATTGCTCATAACTGAAAAATGCTGTTTCTGTAAACCAAAAACTACTGGGGGCAGGTTGAGTGGTGAATTTTAGTTAGTGGGGTATTTAAGATATACACCCAAAATGAATAAAATTTGATGGGGAGGTAGATGCTCAGTGCCCTGGAAAGAGGCTTGCCCGGAGATGCAGGGGCATGAGCCACCAAACTCAAAAGAAACCTATGCCAAAGGAGGGGGATCCCTTAATTCAAGCCCTCTCTCCCGGCCACAGAGAGCTCACCATGACAGAGGCAGCAGGGCTGGAGGCAGATGCTGGGAGAGATCCCTCCTGGCACAAAAGCATCTCCTCCCTGCACTGCCTTTCCATCACCTGGAATGGCTTGGCACACTTCCATGTCACTTTTCTTTCAAATCGCGGGTTATTTCCTCAATACAACCTCGGTTTCAAGTGGACACAAGGTGAATATCCACCCTTGGCTTTCTTGGTTCAGCGGCTATCTACAAATCCCGTTATAATTTGCTTTCACCTCCAGGTGGAGCGTTTCAGTTGCTGTTGCAGGGCTGAGCTCATTCTTCCTCCCAGCTCCGCATCCGCCTGCTGAGGGGCCTCAACTGGACACCACGCTGTAAAGGGGGGGAAAAAACCCACCGATGCCCAAATCCCAAATGCTTTGAGTCACCCGACTTGGTGCAAGGGACCACCCCTGCCTTGGTGCACATGCAACGAGCCCCACCACCACCATCCCTTGATGGGGGCAGCAAGGATGTTCTGCAAAGCGCTGGATTTTGGGGCAGTCCCAAGAGGGTGATGTGATGAAGGTCTCAACACCTTCCCCGCTGCAGCATTGGCTCTCCCAGAAGCAGAAAGTTTTGTTTCTGCTGGAGAAAGTGTCTTGTTCCAGGGTGGATTTTCACACCCTGAGAGGCAGAGCTGGAAAGCCGGTCACAAGCCAGGAAGGAAAAATTGCAAGACAGGAATGGGGAGGAGAGGAGACCCAGATCAAAACCCATCATCCTCATTTACAGGAAGGCAACTGGGAGAAAGCATGGTGTGGAAATGAACTTCCCAAAATAAAGGGAATTTAATGCTAACCAAAACACCCAGGCACAGATGAACTTAATCATACTGAAGTGAGTGAATGTCATTAAATAAACAGCAAAAGTCAAAGTGTTGAGATAGGTGATATATTTAGCTATCAGCTCTTAGGGAGAAAGAAATAAACATCAGGAATTGCATGGCAAAAAGTTATTTGAAGCACTGAGACAAAGAGAAAAAAACTAATATGAGTCTTTGCTGACACATAACGTGCATAATGGCTCTTTCAGGGGACATGGGCAGGGGTTAGGAGCCGGTTAGGAAGGTAACGCTGCAATGGCAGAGGGATTTCCAAGGCACTTTATATGCATTTGCCTTCTCTGATTTCTTATTCTTCTGCACTGTAGTCCCAACACCACTATAAAAAGTTTTAATGTTGACTGTGGTTGGTATAACCATTGACGGCCACAGGCTGCTCCTCGGCTGCTGGCTGACCTTGCATTTCATATCCCATTATTGCAATTAGTTTCCCTAATTGCAAAGTGCGGTGGCTTGGGCGTTCTTGTCAACCATTTGCAGCTCTGCGGTATAAAATGGGATATAAAGTTTTATACTGCTCCTCCGGTTTTCCTTTCTATCAGCTTGGCAAGAGCCCGCATTTTTTAAACAGATGATCCAGGGTTCAGTCCTTGCTAATGAATTTCACGTTCGTCTTGCCGTTGTAAGAAAATCCGTACAAAAAACACACACCATGTTCCAGCCTTTACATAAATCCGATGTCCTGGAAACCAGTTGCAAGCGTTTGAACAGAGGGATCCTCACTCTGGGATTGATGGTGGTGCCTGTTATTTGCAGTGCTCACCTGGCAGTTCTCAGTGTGCGAAGGTGTCTGTGAGATTTGTGGGACCCATGAAATCAGAGTTGGCCATTGAGTCAGCTCTTTGACCTTCAATCTGTCTCCAGTCTCCTGGATGGGGAGTTTCACTGGTTTTAACAGCACATGTGCTGAATAAAGCACTTGAACTGGTCTTTTTGCAAAGTGGGGAGACAGAAGAGTAATTTTCCTGATAGGAACAAGCCAGAGCTCTTTACACATCCAAACACAGATTTTAGGGGGGATGGATGCAGAATTATTGAGGAGCAACAAAGGTTTGTTTGTGGAGCGATTGTTTGGAAATGCAAGGTTATAAATCACCCTCCCTGAATCACAAATCTATAGCAAAGAGATACCTGGACTGCAAATGCACATGCTTAGCAGAAGTTAATAAGTCAAAATTAGAGCTAAAAGTCATGGGTGAAATCACCCCAGGAGTCAATGGGGATGTGCATCTGACTCCTGTAGCTGCTTTTAGAAGTATTAACTCAAGCTCTTAATGCCAGAAAAACCTCTGGTGGGCCCTCCTGATTATTCTGAGTCATTAGACGGTCAAGAAAACAGCAGGCCACTGGATGCTGGTCAAACTCCAGAGAAGAAACCGATAAAGCCATTTATTCCATACAGGAATCAAAACCAGTGCATACAGATTTCTACTCCCAAAAACATTCTGATGATTAGGTTTGATTAATGGGGCTGCCAGAGGATCATTCATCAGTATTAACTAACAACATCTTTTTCCACATTATTTCCAACTCCCTAGAAGCTGGAAAGTGAAGTATGTTTCTCTTTTATGATATTCATTTTACCCTGTTCCTATCTGCATATTGGTTTTGTGGGGGTTTTTGTAGGGTTGCCCACGAGACTTTATTGCTCAAATACAAGAGGGCTGCATGGCACACACTGATTCTCCGTTAAAAGCCTGTGGACATCTCTCTCCCATTTGTTATTGTACGGTTGCTTAGAAGCACCTCTTACTAGAAGCCTGCTCAGTGTTGTTGAGCTTCCAGAGTGATTTTCCCTCCCCCTAGTAGTGTTTTTTTTCCTGCAGGAGAGACCTGCCATAAAGCCCTGAGTTTGGAAACCATGCCATTGCAGCCTGTGCGGCTGAACAGCAAAGATACAGGATAATTAAAAATTAAGTCAGATTTTGGGCTGCAACAGCATCTTACCACCACCAAACACAAAGGGACATGGGAACCAGGACTCTGTGCTCTCCCGAACCAACCAGGAAACATGGAAACAAACCACAGCATGACACAGACAACCTTGATGGCCAAGATCTCCATGCTGCCTGATGTATTCCCTGCTTCCCAAATGCAGGACTCAAGAGCTGGCTTTCACAGGCTGAATATTTCGGTTTCTACAGAGGAACTATTTTGGAAGGTGCAGTATAATTGAGACTCATGCTGTAAGTAGTACAATGTCATAAGAACAAACGACCTGGCAGACTTACAGACGGGGAGGGGCAGTGCAACCTGTATGGCTGCAGGAACCCGGGAGCAGCCAGAGGTGTTCAGGGCAGCTGTCAGTGAACAGAGTGCCTTCAAGCAAGTAACACCTTACAAGAAAAGTCCACGCGTGAAACCACAACACAGGAAACGTTCTGCACTGTGTTAGGCAATTTACCAATCCAGGAAAGAAATAAAAGGCAATTTCCTTACTATTGCTTGGCTGGGTCCACAGTCCAGTCTGTGATGGCTTCTGTGTTAAGCCGTGCTGCCTTTCCCACTCCAGCCCCAGCTCCTCACCTGCTGCCAGACACCTTCAAGATGAAAAAGAAAAAGAACATTAAGAGGTTTTTGTTAGCAAATAGAAAGGTCTGTGTTACTGCTCCTCTGTCTTCTCACTAATCACTTTATCCAGGGATATTAGCAATAAAAAGAGTGACTAGGTAAAGCACCTAAGAAATTTTAGATGAGAAACCTGAAAGACAGAGCAAACACCACTTGTGACAGTGGTGCTAACATCTGCCCTCCAGGTTCGGGGCTGGGAAAGACTTTCTGTCAAGCCACACATCTTTCTCCAGCTGGAGTGACGCTGCGGATGGAGTTAGAGCCTCTTGAAGCCCCATAACTTTGATTCTTTCCCCAAACACCTTCCAGTCTTTCTAATTACCAGTCAACCCCTTGGGAGAAGCAGTTCCCCAGGCTTGAGGAGATGAAGTGGTGGGGACCAAAACTGCTCCTCTCCAACACCATCTTCCCAGTGCTAAACCTGGGCATTTCCAGGAGATAGAGGAGGCAACAATAAATCTCAGGGAAAGGCAGGACTCTACCCCTGCTTCCTTCTTCTTCCTTACTCCTCTCCAAACCCAAGTGGTGGATCAACCAGAGACCAGCTTGTTGCCCCTCCTGTGGCAGGGTGTCCCCTGTCCTCAGCCTCCCTCATGGCAGACCTGCCTTCAATGATGGGCAGAGGGACTGAGCTGCCCCCCAGCTCCTGCTGCTGACTGCTATGGGTCAGCTTTCCACCATGCTGCAGAGAGTAACCATCATTCTTCTGACAGCTCGGGGGGTGTTTCCAGACCACTGGACTTGCTTTCTGTCACTGCAGATAGGAAAAAATCTCCAGTCATCCAAAAATGGATTCCAGCGGGCCCTCCAGGTAATTCTTAAACTTTGAGACAGGCCTGGAGTGCGATCGTTCCCCTCTTAATCCCCTAAAAACATCCATGGGAATGGCAAGCCAGATTCCCCCACATGTTTGCCCCTTCCCCTGGAGCCCCGTCTCTCCCTTTTCAGACTCAGGCAAACAAAGGCTGCCTCAAATCTCGGCTTTACCAAGAGTTTAGTTTCAGGTCAATGAGCCTATGAAGAATAATTGCATCACAGGAATGGCACATGCCATCTCAGTGATGTGATGCAGCTAGAAGGGCTTTCCCCAGCTGGTGCAGCTCCTGGACCACATTATCCCTGAACTGTCTGGATGCTGCCCAATCCTGGAAATGCCAGGACGTCATTCAGGCACTGGAAGCCCCTGGAGATGTGCTCAACTGGTGAGCCTTCACTCCTTTTCCCACCAATCTGCAATTATTTTTATGTATTAACATAATAGATAACCTGATTATAAAGTTTATAAACACACTGTATGTATTTAAGTTTATTTATGGTTTGCGTTAAGATAGTATTAATGCGAGTGTCTCAACTATGTATGTAGTATGCAGGTAGAGATTGTAAAGTTAAGAACACTAAACCTACATCACCTACTCCTTCAGCAAGCACACATACCTGCTCCAGGCAGGCTCTGATACTCTTCAGGAGCAATCTTCAGCAACCGTACACCAGCCTTACCCTATAACAAGCTGCAAGACAAAACCA
The DNA here is from genome assembly GCF_000696875.1 of Nestor notabilis. Lineage (NCBI taxonomy): Eukaryota > Metazoa > Chordata > Aves > Psittaciformes > Psittacidae > Nestor > Nestor notabilis. The sequence goes on along the minus strand of NW_009935401.1, from coordinate 190,748 downwards.
TCTCCTGCCAGGCCACCTCTGCTTCCCTTTTGGCTGAAGGGCAGTGTTCTCCCCCAGGAACACATGCACCTATACTCTCCCATGATACCGTCTGTCCCTAACTGACAAAACCCAATAAAAACAAACCAAAAAGAAGGCAATGCATGTGAATCAGAGGGATTGTGACATATGGGCAAAACTAGAAATGGCTCTTTGTATACATGCTTCTTTTTTTTCTACTAGAAAAAGAGGTTTTCTGTATCCAAATAGCCTTGTTTTGCTTCAAGTGTTTCCCATTTTTAAAGCCTGTCTGCTGTCATCTATATAGTGCTTTATAAATATTTCATTGAGCTGACAGTGCGAGCTCTTTCCTTCGAGTTTATCCTTTGACATTTCCTTTTTGCTCTCCAACAACGCTCAACTAGGAGCTGACTGGGTCTGACGCTGGGCAGTCAAACATCTACACAGCACAGACTGGGGAGGTACAAGTGATGATAACAGCTGTAACGGGGATCACATAGTTATAATTTCTAGAATTAGGATCATCACAGTGCACAGTTTTTTCCTGCAGAGAGGTTGGAAACCAAACTGTAAGAGATTTTTCTCCTTTTCTAATGATCAGCTCACTCGAATAATGGGAAGAAAGTGTGATATCCTACATGACCTCCTCCCAAAACCAGGTACAATAGTGTTTCTAGGGATGAAAATGAGGATTTCAGGACTCAAGGAAAGAGAAACTGGGCATCAGCCCTCTTTGGGCATCTCCCTGACTCTGCGGATGACTTGCTAGAAGTGTAAGTGCCACTTGAAGTGTCCCTTTTTCCATTGCACCCATTAATGTTCAGAGAAGGAGCAAGGCTTAGCAGATTAATGTTTCTCCTCAAAAGCCTTTTTGGTGACCACCACCCAAGTCCACTGGCGCTGCTGGGGGTCCCCAGCATGGTGGTTTCCTCCATCCCTTAAGGACTTAGCTTTTCATTCACATTAATATCACGCATGCTCCTCGCAGCCTCTCTCTAGGACTGGATCAGTCCTTTGGTAAATCGAAGGCAGCGCAAAGGATCCTGCCCAGTTTGTACCCAATCCCAAGAAAAAGTTGCAGGTCCTACATGAATGAACAAAAGGAAACGAGGAGAGAAAGCATGAGTCCAGCAGTTTTCATGGCATTTGGCAGGGATGGAAACAGTGATGGCAATAATTGCCCCAAAACTGCTTGTCACAGATTTTCCAAATGTTGAAAAATACAGAAATACATATATTTGTAAGTAACCACCAGACTCAATCAGCTCATCTTGACCAAATACTCCACAATGACATTATTCCACAATGGCATAATCCTTAGAGAAAAACCACAGCGTTCTTGGACCCCAAACAGAAACTTGACACATGTAATACCTAATACTAGAGTGTACTTTATACCCTGTGTTCCTATGAGTCATTTTCCATCCCACTGTCTGTTGAAAAATGCTTTTTTGTTTATTTATTAAAGATTCTCTCAATGGCTTTATTGATGACAGAAGAAGGGAGTGAAAGACCAGAGATTCAGCATCCCAGAGACCTGCCACCGAATCTGTCCTAACTAAAGCCATCTGCTTGGGACAGGAGCCACAGCCACCGGACACTCTGCCAAAAACCGATTTTAAAGGGACAGTGCTAAAGCGGGTGGGATGCAGAAAGGGCTTCGCCTTTTATAACAAAGTCAAGTTACAGAACAAAAAAAAGAGGCATGCTTTTCAATTTACTGGAGGGAGGGACATGGGATGGAAGGACGAAGTTGTTTTGTTTTGATTGTCAAAGCCAGTTTTCTTGGAACAAATGGAAACAGCCCCAGGCCTGTCTGGAAGAACAAGTGCTGGACAGCTTTTCAGCCAGCACAAGAAGACGGGCAAATGAAACCATGTACCAACCCAAAAAAGCAAAACTGGCTGGTCTTGCTCAATAGTGTGAAGCAAAGCTTGGTTCAGCCCTTGCTGGTGCTAGCGTCATGCAGTGGAACATGTTTAAGGCCAGCAAGAGGCCGCTCAGCACTAGCTCTGTGGGTACAAGGAGGAAGAAAGATAAACCACCCTTTGTTTAATAAATACATTTAATTGTGCTATTTGATCAATCTTCATAATCTCAACAGCTCAAGCCTGAGCTGTGGGGGTTTGTTTTCCAATTTAATCTTGTCAAGACACATTTAAACACTGTAAAGTGAGTAGCAGCATCTTGTAGGGATGTTGCAGGGAGCTGAAGAGCGCTGAATGGAGCCGGGGCTGCGTGAGCTCGTACAAAGCTGGGTGTTGGGGGAGGTTACACCCCAGCACCAACAGCAACAGCTCCCATCTTCAGTAGATGTTTAACTCTTCATTCTGAGTTAGAATCATGGAATGGTTTGGGTTGGAAAGGACCTTAAAGCTCATCCAGTTACAAGCCCCTGCCACAGGCAGGGACACCTTCCACTAGAGCAGATTGCTCCAAGCCCCTGTGTCCAACCTGGCCTTGAACACTGCCAGGGATGGGGCAGCCACAGCTTCTCTGGGCACCCTGTGCCAGCGCCTCAGCACCCTCACAGGGAAGAGCTTCTGCCTCAGAGCTCAACTTAGTCTCCCCTCTGGCAGGTTAAAGTCATTCCCATTGTCCTCTTCTACATGCCTTGTAAAAAGTCCCTCTCCAGCTTTCTTGTAGAAGCACTCAACTCTGCTGCTTCAGTCTGGTTTGGTGGCAAACTACCAGGTCACTGAATAAACGGAAGACTGACTTTCAATTCCCCTCCAAAAAAAGAGCTCCAAGTCTCTCCTTACAGGTTATGCTGTGCTTTTGCTGGATTTTAGGACTTTCTAAACACAAAGAAGATGAAACGCCTGAGGGCAGGGGTCTCAGCTCCATTTAGCTAAATCCAGCTGATAGCTATGGAAAGGGACTCCTCCCAGCTTGCTCCATTGCACATGAGCTACACTAGACTGACAGTTACCACCCCATCATCTGAACAGCCCAAATAGAGATCACCAAACAACATGACCTGTCTCTACTAATGACCAGTGAAACAAGAAACATGTTCATGTCTGTGGGAGATCAGATTAACTGATGGTGATGATCCATGCAATAGCTGCCACGAATCAAAGGACCTGCAGCAGATATGCTTGCCTCTCAATGATGACTCTGCCACTGCCATAAAGGAGCACATTGTGTGGAACTCTCAGCATATGGTGGGACTTGCTGTTCCCATGAAAACTAATAATCAAGGATCTAAAATGATAACATTAGGAATACCCTTGCTTCAAATAGAGGTTCTGTCTTCCCTCACTTCTAAATACAAAGAATAAACTCAAATACATGCATTTATATACACGTATCATAAATACATGACACAAGCAAGACAGCCAAATCAGCTCTCCTGACCTCTCTGCAGTGCTGACAGGAGATCCCTAGTGCATATGTTACACGTTTGCCTTACATTCATTCTTAAACAAAATGAGCAAAGGTTAAAACTGAGTTCCCGTAGGAGGGCACATTTGCTGTCCAGATGGTAACACAATATGAAGGTCTCTTCTGTGAGCAGAATGGACAAACAGTCACTCTGCAGCCCAAACGTCATTCTGACCTTCACACTGTACAGTACACACATGCTTTTTCTCTTGGGCTTATGCATCAGCAATGTGGTTTGGGACTAGCAGAGTGCAGGGTGGGTACCTTATTCGTATGGTACCTGGTCTTGTGTTGTACCAAGCCCAATGAAGCTCACGCTATAGCTCAAGCGCCTTCAAACTTGGGATGAAAACCATGTCTGCAGCACATAGGGCTTCATTTCCAATGTTTGGCACAACCCTAAAGTGATTCAAGAGTAGTCTTTAAAATCAGGAGAAGGTCTGCTGGGGAAAAAGATAAACCCAAGGCTGGGATCAACATCACTTTATGAATATTTCTCAGGATGATTGGGTTAACTTGCTGGCTTCCAAAAAGCACACACAAAATATTCCCATCAATTTTTCTCTCTTGGGAAGAAGCACCAAGACTCAGTGGTGCAGGTTGCCTTCAGCAGCAACAGCTTCCCACCCTATAGCAAGATGCTTTAACTGGGTATTTCTGCTATAGTGGTGTTGCACAGAAGCTGGAGAGCTTGTGAAAAGATGCAAGAAGAGAATCAGGGATCTAGGGCATGGTGTTGTAGTGACTTTTACTATTCACCCTTGGCACCACAGTTGAGCCTAAGCCATACGTGGCCATGCAGGGAAAGGTGAGGAGAGGCAGAGCTCTCTCAGCCTCCATCCTGCCATCAGCCAGTGGTTTGGTGACTGTGCTCTAGGTGCCACAATGGGGAAGATGCACGTCACGGCTTCATCCAGACCACAGACCAGAACTCCTCTGCAGAAAGCACTGTACCAAATCTCAAAGTGGGAAAAAAAAGCCAACAGGGCCATGGCCCAGTGTCAAAGCGCCTGGGCCTTACGGTCCTGGAAGCAACACTGCAGACTGAAAGCTGCAACCATTCCCAGTTGTTTCTGTTTTGTTTTCTTGGCCTAATTGCTTTCAATAGCTGCATGTCCTCCGCAGAGCCAAGCATAAATCTAGTCAAATCCTGACTTATCCTAGAGCAAAGAAATGTCCTTATTGTCATTCTAGCCAGGAATGCATGTATTTTTATTGGCCTGAGAAGTGCAATCAATACCCTTGGAGCAAAGGTGTTGCCTGCCTGCAACCTCTTCCTTCTCTATCCCACAAAAAGCTTCTTACAATATGTTTTTTTTCCTAGGTTGAAATACCAGGTAAGAATTAAGGTCTTCAATGCAGGAGAACCAGCGTTTTTCAGCTGCAGCTTTTGTATCTCGCTCCAAACACTTAAGCTAATGCAATGTGAAAACTATTACCCAATCACAGAAGAAAGCTAATTCTCCAGGACAGTCTGAACATGAAAATATAACCATGATCTTTGCCATTTGCAACACAATGGAAAATTGCTAATAAAAGTTCCTATTGTGTCGGGGATGTAATAGTAACCTCATGGTATTTCTCTCTCTCTTCTCCCTCTGTACCCCTTTGCAGCCAGGCATCTAAAAATGGCTTAAAATGTCTCAGCTCGAATGCTCGAGGTCAAACAGTGATGCTGAAGCAACACAATGAAAGGTCTGAAGACTGACTACTGCACAGCCCCTTGCCCCATTCCAGGCCCAGGGGATGCAGCACTCCCACTCCATGCTTGAAGCCCAGGAGCATTCCCTGCGGCTCCGAAGGACCATCCCAAAGTGCAGGAAGCTGTTGGAAACCCCTCTAGCCCCCAGTTAATGCCACCCCACACTCTGAGCACCAAACAGTGGGGTAGGGGATATGAAATCCAACCAGCCTTCTTCATTCCTGATGTTTCCAAAACCCCAAGCTGGCACCATCCTTCCCATCCCACCACTGAGCTGCTGGTCACACTGCCTCATGTCTCATCCTCATGGCTGTGAAGGCACCTTGCTTTGGACACTGTTCTCCCTCCTCCTCTCCCTGAAGGGAAAACATGTGCACACACATATTCTGCATTGATGTCTGCCTACACCCTTGTCCCAGCCCAGAAAAGGAACCTCAGACACAAGAATCAGAAACTGGGCCAGTATTTTCAAGGCTGGATGTCTGGAGTGGGGCTCCTTGATCCGTCTTTCAGCACAGAGAGAAATGGTCTGACTGCTTTACAACCTGCACAAGCACCGGCAGCCTCCTCCTTGAATAGAGTCAGCATTTGCCAAAGGAAGGATTGAAACCCCATTCCTGGTCTCCCTGCTTTGAGGATTATGAGTTTTCCCTGAGGGTCTTTCTGACTCACTTCCTTCCTCCCCAGGCTTTTAGGCTCATGTGATGAAGTGGCAGCAGCAGGACAGGGGTTAAGCAGGCACGAAGATGCAAGCGCAGCTCAAACCTCTGCCCTGCTTCCTGGACAAACACCTTGTCCCTCCCACTTTGTGGTTTTCCCCACAGCATCCTTTCTCCTGCCAACACCTGGTGCACCAGAGCATTAGCATCTCTGTTTTGCCCCAGCCCTTTCTTCAGCTCTTCCTCAGGAGAAAAATGTACGATTAAACTGTGGCACACAGGAGATGCAAAACCCAACACAGAACCACAGATCTTTATGGGCTGCTGGATAAACACCCACTATGGGGCAACTGGGGGCAATTAAGAGATTTCAGCTGAAACCAGTGGCTTCAGTGTTTCACCCAGGCAGCCAAATGGCTTTATTTCTGTGTATTTGCTAATAACCTCATTATTTACAGGACTCGTGCTCTCTATTACCTTCCATACTCCAATATTGAAGGGACATCTGAGGCTGGTTAGCCTGTTTGTAGTGGTTCCATCTTCAGCTTTTTGGTATTTCCTGGTTGGCACATGACCAAATCAACACACTCCACTTTCCACGTGAAAAAAAAAAGAGAGTCCCTCCAAGGAACTGCACTAAGCAACTACCTCGTTCTCCCATTCCTAATGCACAAGCTGTCTGGGGACTCTATAGGTGGTGGTTTTGGGGAGGATTGGAGAGTCAGCTGCACATGTCAGCTGCACGTCTGCAAGCAGAGGACACACTGCCAACACCTGAACCTCTTCCACTTAGTTTTCCACTTTATCTTGCAGCTGACAGAGGCTCAGAGGGAAGAAGCCGCATGACGCAGCAGCATCCCTTCCTGCAAGCTGAAGGCATCTGCTACAGCTGATTTAAAAAGCAGTAGGCTGAAGAAAAAGTGGGGTTCGCATCTCTCCCTCCTGTGCTGAGCACCCACACTCCGCAAGGTGCAGGTTT
>NW_009935401.1:178829-183990 GCF_000696875.1 Nestor notabilis | reverse complement strand
TACTGGCATTCCTACATTTTACGGTGCTGGTGTTTAGCAAACCTTTGCTTGCAGCATGTTCCTTTTGCCCTGGGAATCTCAGCCTGGGTTTAACATCTACTGCTTTGACGGAGATGGAGTCTGGGGATGGTTTCCAAGCTGCTGGATTTAGACAGAACTAGTGACCCATCTTAAATCCTAAACAGGTACCCTCAGCTTGGCTTTTTTATGCCCTATCCAGCACAAAATCTGAGCAAATGTGCTCCCTTCCCAACTTCACCATTCCCTGGAGCTGGTCCCACCAAACAGCCCACCCTACCATCAATCAATCAATAGTGAACCACTTAGTTCACCAAACAACCAACCTTTGAATGTAATATAGATAGATTAAGAGGCTTAATTCTGTAAACCACACTAATGTAATTATTTCTGTTCTAAATACATGCCCATGCACACCCATGTGAATATGAGATGCATTTCTGGACCATTTGCATACCATAATTATCACCAAATACACTAGCATGTAGTGAGTCAGATGGAATTCTCCAGGGCAGCCAAAGACGGTCTCAGCATGGATCCAGAGGTTGACATGCTGGGTCTAAAATTCCCTGTTAGAAGAAAACCTGCCCTCTCCTGCCCTTGAGAGACAAACCCATGGCTGCTGCTTCTTACAAGGAGTAGCATGCTGTTGGGATGCACGGGTGGCAAGGCCTGCCAGGAAAGCTTAGTTGCCCTTATCACACTTGGAATAGATGTAATTGAATGGACAATTCCCAGGCAGCTATGATGGGCATCTGCAGAGATGCTAACACAGATGCCTTCCTCTGCCTCACCATGGACTCCCAAGAGCAGCGGAAAGCCATGCAATTCCTGACAACCCTGCCTCTATCCTTCCCAGAAGCCACCTTCAACATTGTGACCTTACACATTAGGACTGCCAGCAAGGATCCAACTCCACACGTGCCCGTCGCCTGGAAGCGGTGGGGACCATCACACGTTGCAGCTCATGACCAGCTTTGCTGCTGCCAGACCCCACTGGCACAGCTAGATAGGCAGATTTGCTGGCACATCTAACTTCTCTGAGGTTCACGGGTGGCCCAGAATATGACAAAATATTGAGTTGTTAGCAAAGCAAAGAGATCTGGGCTGGAGTTCCTGGGTAAAACTGCCAGATGTGTCACTTTTACTCAGAGCTGAATTGGCAGATCATCGCCACTAGGGAAAATGCTGGAGGGGAAGGAAAGGAAATCAAGCAATTTCCCAAGTCACCTGTTTTCTTTATGCCAGTGCTGCCAGCTTCACACTGAAAAGTACAGCCTGCAGATTTAACAGGATTCCTCCTCCACTCCTCCATTAATTCTCCCACTCCCTCTGCATCCCTTGACTTGAGCCCTTCCCAGGCATTTCACACCTAATTACTTATTATCTCTAATGAGTGCACACCATGCTTACACTCCTCTCCTCATCTGTAGCTGGTTTTAATCGGGCAGCTCTATCCTGAGCTGTGAGGAGTTGCTCAATCTTCCGCTCACATCTGCCACCAGCCCTGCTCCACCTCGACTGCTGTTTATTTTAGTCCCTAACAATGAGTCTTGAGGACTTTCTCTGGTCTGTCTATTCAGGGAGAAGTGTCAGTCACTACAGAGACAAAGAGGGACCTCTCCAAGACAATATCCAGGCTGATGGTTAATCAACACGATGGCCTCATTAACAGCACAGCCCAGATAATGTAAACCTTGCAGTGTTGGCATTCCTACTTGCTGAGCAGGCACATAATAAATCAAGAAGAGATTTGGTGGGAAAGAAAAGTCCTGCTCTGTTCCCATGTGCTCTGGAACTACAGCCTTCCACCCTGAAAGACTCAAAACTTCTGCTGTGATGGAGTAACTGGAGATAATCAACACCTCCCTGATTCCCAATGCACCAGTTCCCAGAGGGACACCCCTTGGGCTCCTAGGGATGGCGAAGACAGTGTTATGACCCTGCAATGTAGCAGCAGAGATGCTGCAATCAATTCTCCCTGAGTAAAATCAGCCCCTGACATCCCCTCAGCATCAGTTGTCTGCACTGGAAAAGCAGTGCTCTGCTTTCCCTTTCCACTGCTTGAAGCTGCAAACCTGATATGGGACAAGGGAGATTTTTTCCTCCTTCTTGGGACTCTTTTTGCCTGCCTTTGATTGCAATCTGAGCTCCATCCTGGCAGGAGGCAGACAAATAAACAGGGCTGCACAGCTCAAAACCCAGCCTGAAACCACAGTGCCCTCGCCCCAGAGAAGTGCTCCTTGTGAAGCTGGCTCGGCATGTGAGCTGCGCTCCTGGGAGCACATCTATTCACTTGAAAGGCTAAATGAAAACCCTTTGAAAACAGTGGGAACAAAAAGGGCATAGATCGGTCCTCAGTCCTGCAGAATGGAGCTCTGCCTGGCAGCCACCCATCCCACAGGGAAAAAAAGTATTCCAAAATGTCTGTTTATTTTCCAGTCATCCCTTCTAGGTAGCCTGTGCTTGTGTGCTCACCTTGTGAAGGAGCAAGAAGATGAGTTCAGGCAGGTTATGGACAACTTTCCTCATCCCACAAGTGCTCATAGCCTCCTGCTGCTGCTGGCATCCACTGAAGACTAAGAAATGAAGAACTGACCCAAGGCAGAGATCGCAGCCCCAGGTCTCCTGGAATTATCACAGGGTGGATTATAGCTTGTGAGTATCCCAGCAGAGGTTGCATGCTGGAGAAGTTCAAGGGAGAGGGATGGAAGGGAAGGCCAAGAAGCAATCCAGCAGCACAGCAAGTTTTCATTAAGACTGACTTCAGATTTGGCTTTCATGCACTTCTCCGATTCAGGCTGCTTTGCATAAAAGGGCAGTTTTTACCCCAGTGAGCATCATGGTTTAGATTTACATCAAGGGTTTGGTTTGAGTCTGCTTTGCCTGCTGTGGGAATTTATGGTTAACTGACTTTTCCTTGGGAGCTCTGGAGATGATGGAGCCCTTTCCCAAAAAAGCCTGTCACATACTTGTTGGGATCTCACCTTGTACTTGGCAGCAGGAGGAATTAGACTACATCTACCTGACATCAGGAAAAAATTCATGTGGTTTGGATTCAGAGGAACAGCTGAACATTTTGAAAGGAGAGGACACAAAGAGTCCCACAGTCAAAAACCACTAACATCCAAACAACCTCACGTCAAATGCCTTGGTACTGCTCTCATGTTCCCCAGCATAAGAGCCTCTTGAGTCTCCTGATCTATTTGGAGGGAAGCAGTGGCTGACACAGAGCAGCCAATGCAGCTCCCTCAACAGATCTATTCGTTCACAGCTCTATAATGGGACACAGGCTTGAACAAAGCCCTAGATCAGGGAACATCTGAATCTGGTGGAGGCAGGAAACTCCAAACTCCAAACCCAACCCCCAAGTTTTCTAAGAGACCTTGAACTTTTTCATGGGGCTCACATACAAATCCACTTATGGATTTTTGAGGTGTTTGAAATCTGAACTGAATGCCATTTCAGAGCCTGGACCCATCTCTCCAGCTCATTTTTTCAGCTCCTCTTTTACTTGAGAAGCAGTAGTCTCCCTCTCAACTTCAGTGTACTTATTTTTCCATTTATCCCAGAATAACAGAATTCCTTCTCCAGTGGTTACCCTGCAGGGTACCAGTACCTCGTAGAGAACATCTTGCCAATCTGAAATGAAAATCTTCATGTTAGCTCCAGCACAAATGCTAAATGTGGTTTGCAGTTCTGCCTGAAAACAGACACTGACTTATGCAGCTCTTCTGGAAACTCAGGTCCTGACTGTCAGTGAGCTTCACCTCTGTTTCCTCTGGGACTCTGGGACTTTCATCATTCCAAAGCCCTTTTAAAACATCATCACTTCAGGAGAGGCAAGTCCATGCCTAAGCCAGGGCTAGCCTGCTTGGTGATGGAGTGATGAGACTAAAGCTTTGAACTTTCAACAGTCTGGAAAGCCAGGAGAAGCCAGAGCAGGAGCTTACATCACCCTATCTCAGAGGCAAGCAAGCACGGATTCTCCCCAAGCCAGTGCATTGTAGCCACTGTCGGGCGGTTACGGGAAGCCAGGATGATGAACGTGTGAGTCATTGTGGCTAGATGCTCCCCTGGGAGGAAGGAGCAAGAGTTTCCTTGCAAGAAGTAGCTTTTTTCCACTGTAAATCTTCTAAGCACAGTGATGAGACTGAAAGGTCACTGGGGCTTGGCACTGGTTTGGCAACTAAGAGCCAGATGGCTTTGATGGGAGTGAGGATAACACTGTCTCTTTCTGAGTGCTTCTCTGCTGACAGGCTTCACCTATAACTTGTCTGGTTCACTATGGACCAGCTTTCTTCACCTCGTGGCTGTTCCAAGGTAGGCAGAGGTCAGACATGGGCTGTTGCAGGGCTGGAAATCCTGGTCCTAGCTAAGGGAAGGGAAATTTTGTCTTTTGCTTCAACAAGCCAGGGATTTTCAACTAAGATCCCTATTTGTATTTTGAGAAGGGATCTCTAGTGAATAGTGAACTAGATCTGCATTTATTCTGAGGGTCCTACGTGGATCCAGAGCTTTCGAATTTGCAGTGAAGGACCTGAAAACATATCAGTGCCTTGCCCGCATTCAGATCTTAGCTTTGCCATTCAAATCAATGGAGTTCCTGATAAGAGTGTTCCTTCCACACATAGCTATTATTCACTGAAGTCCCTTTTCTTGGATTTGGGAGAGGATTGTCAACATGAGAGGGCAATAGATAGCAAATCCTTCATCTGGAAGTGTGCAGAAGATTTGCAGAGCTCTGTGATGGAGCAGCGGTACCCAAGAGGAATGCACTCAAAAGCTGGAGGCTCGAGCATCCTCAGGAGTGCTCTGGAGGGTGGGAGATAAAACCCCATGAAAACAGCTGTGCACAGCTTTAGCCCAGCCAAGACTGACCTCTTCAGAAAGGCTAGTGGTACCACAGTCAGAGGAAAAGCAGTTAAAGGCAATGAGGCTGTCAGAGGAAAGGTGAGAAGAAAAGCAGGGTGATGAGGATGACAAAAACCCCTCTGTGCAACTGTCCCTCAGTACTTCTATAATGCTAATTAAAAGGCACAGGAACAACCTGATAACACCAAGTGTAACAATGGCTTTCTGAGGTCTATCTAGCTCAGTATTTTGTCACTAGGAGTGGCCAAAAGCGATGATTAAACCACAA
>NW_009935401.1:177880-178798 GCF_000696875.1 Nestor notabilis | reverse complement strand
AAGATTTAAGAATACAATAAACATGCTGTGATTTCCCCCCTTTCCACCCCTGAATATTCTCCCAGACTCAAAAAAATGCAGCTCAGGGATTTCCTGAGCTAAAGGAGGTGTTGTCTTTGTATTAAGTAGGGCTCAGGGGGATTTCCCTTCTACAAACCTCTCCATTGTCCCTCAGTTAATAACAAGAGAAGAAAAGGAAGCATTGCAAGCTATATTGATGATTAGGTGTCAGCCTGAAATGCAGGGGAAAGAAATCTAGATTAATTCACCTGCATCTAAATCCAGGTCAGAGAAAGCCCCATTTCTTCCTTTGACAACAAAATCTTGGTTCATTAACAAAAAGTTCTGCAGTAAAAACTTTCCCCTGACTTAATGGGACTGCTCTAACATCCTTGGAAGGATTATTTCAACACTACAGGCTGAATCAGTTGGTTCATTAAGCAGCAAAGGTTGTGCAAATCCACAAGAGATTTCTTCATTGAATGTTATTATTACTTCTACAGAATGTCTCCGTTGATTTTTCAACCAGCTGCAAGAGAGCTTTTGCTTTTAAAGCAAATGAATCAGGGACCATCAGCACCCAAACACATCTGTGTGGAAGTGTTAACAGGCCTTTTGGGGTGAACCTTAGAGCTGGACAACAGTATTTCAAAGCGTTTGACTAGGAGGGACATCAGGGGAGATAAGTTCTTCCGCATCACACATCCGGATGTGGCTGCAGCTGCACGTTTTACCCCTCTACAAAACCACTTTTATAAGGAATTTGCCATTCGCTCTGCGTTGTTCCCGGTGACACGCAACCTGGGCAAACACAGGATCTCACGCACAAAGTAATGACCCTTTCGCACATCCCTCCCTGGATGGCATCCAAGGAATGCTGCTAGTGCTTTCTGCTCCGATGGAGAAATCGGTGAGTGC
>NW_009935401.1:151024-177849 GCF_000696875.1 Nestor notabilis | reverse complement strand
CAGGACGTGTCTGGGCAGAAGGCTTGGCCTAGAGGACCTACCTTAGCTGAATTTCTGAATCAGGAATTTCTGCCTGGCTTAAGCAAAGTTAATTTTCTTTGCCACTTTTGGGAATCATTATAGAAAATTCGTCACTCCAAGATATTTTCTTCTTACTATGTCTCTCTTTCACTGGCTTGACACTGCTTTGTGCCATCTTTCTTGCACATCGTGCCCATATGCTAACATACCAGAAATCTAAACTCCAGACTAGTTGCAACATCTTGATTGCACAAGATACACACATACAAGACTTTAATCTGTGGTGGGAAAGCCTAAAGTCACTTACAACACCACACGGGCAGAAGAAAATTTACTAGTTTCAGCTCTGCTTTAGCAATAAGTAATTTGTCTGGGAGATGTTTCTCAGTTTACGCAGATCTGCATTCGTGAGGCAGTTCCAGACACTGCAATGATACCACAAGCGTGAAAAACGGTTTTTCCTGAAAAACAGCAGAAAGAACCAAAATGACTGGAAGAGAATGTCTGGTTTCAACCCAAATCCTTTAAAACAACCCAGGGCTGAAGCACTGAGCCTTCGAGGACAATGTGGTCAACATGGAAGAGTGTGTAACCAAAAAGAGTGATGGGAAGAGGATTTTGGTAAAAGGAGGAGAGTGGCACTGGGACAACACAGCAACAGGACAGATGAAGAGGTAAAGCAGCTCTTCGTCACACAGACCTGCCAAATTCCTCATTTCCATGACAAATACGAATACATCCTGCCATCTCCAAGCCTTGGTTTTGTGGCCCACAAGCCCAGGACTTCCACATAGCCTTGAACTAGCTAATTGACATTGAAATCATTAGCAGTGCACCAAATTAGTGTCAGGGCTTCCTGCACCCTTGGGCTGCTGGCTTGTTTTTGCAGCCTGTATCCCAGAGAGGGGGCCCTGTTCACTGTTAATGAGGCATTTCAGCACCTACTCAGCATCGTTATAGGTCTCTAATGAGGGCAAAGGTGTTTGTGGTGTTTGACCACTCGCCTAATTGGTTTATAGCACAAATGCTCCCTGCTGAGTAGAAGATTTATGAGCTTGAGTTTGTCCTGGGGAGCAGTGCTGAGAAGGGAGCTGATGGTGGCAAACACTCCTGGCTTCTCAAAGCACTGCTCCCACCAACCTGCTTACTCCACTGGTGAGACATCAACAACCAACTGGGAAGTGTTTGGGCAGCCACACCACCACTCCACAGGGCACAGCTTGCCGCCCCGTGGCTCATGCACGTGGGTCTTCCCCCTGTGCATCCCTGGGCACAGCATCAGGAATAAAGGTTTACCTTGCACCAGGGTTCAACTATCCCAAAGGTATTTTTCCCCATGACACATTCAGCACACAGCAAAGCATAGCCAACTGTTACTGCAAAACCTCTTCCAGCTCAGACCTTGGCTGGTATTGAGGTGTAGGCAAGGATGAAATCCCACCCCTGCATTTGGAGCAAGTTGTACAGCTGCAGATGGAGACAACAGCCCCAAGTCTTTGTTCTCCTCCCCAAAACCATGGTTTGGTGATCTTCAAACTGGTTTTGCTTCGGTTCTGTCTCATGACTCCGCCTGATGTTCCTGGCAATGCCAGGAGGGTGCCACTCGAGGTGGGGACAAACTCAATTCAACCTGGGCTCACACCACAGCACCACTGTACGCCGAGAATAATTTCAAACCCTCAATTTTGGTGGTTTCGGAGAGCATATTGGGTTTCATTGCTAATGGGACAACAATTACAGCAGAGCTTCAGGAGCTCCTCATGTTAAACGGGAAATTCAATGTTTTGACTAAATTGCATCCGAAATCTTTGGGACTGGAAATCCGACTGCAGTACCGAGAGAAGAGCTACTATTTGTCGTCAGCCTCTTGAAATCATACACTTAAAAATGTCCAGTGACTGAAAATAATTTCCCTCAAAATTTTCAGCTAATTAAAAAATGTTACAAATGCATCTTGGACTGCTAAAAAAGGCTTACTTTGCTTTCAACTATTAGAGGCTTTCATATACATTTTTTGAGTAAGATTTAGGAGGATTTCCAATGAAGGAGCCATTTCAACCACCGTAAGAATGCCTCCTTTACAAAATCTAGAAAATGTGATATAAATGAAAAAAAGAAACAAACCCAGCATGTACATGCAATCAGCTTCATATACATCCACGTCTTCTGTGCAGGATGAAAAGAACGTTCAACTCAAACCACGGTGCAGCAGCTCAGCTTTGCCATGGCCACGCCGGTGACCCCAGGGCTGAGCCTATGATCTGGTCCCCAGGATGCTTGGCTCCCTGAGGGCATGCACAGGCTCTGAGAAACAACCCTCCTTCCATCAACCTCGTTTGCTAGGAAGAGTTGTTTGTTTGGTTTTTAAGTCGCAGCAAATAGCTTAATGCAAAGAAGGAGCAAACAAGCTTCAGGGCTTGCCAAACACGGAGCACCTTTCCTGCCTTCGGAAGGCAGGACCTGTACCGGTTCCCTTTGCAGTTTTTTTGTTCCTGTGAATTTGGGTTAAGTTCATAAATAGTCTCTGACAGTCCCAGTTGGTAACTGTGATGCCAGCCCATGGAGGAGAATGCAGCAACTGGCATCATTGCTGCTAGGAGAAGGCTTAGCTTGACTGGGATAGCAATGCCCCCTCCCAAAATAGCCTGATGCCGCTGTTCCTTTGGTTTCCCATTCCTCTGCTCCTAAAGGACACTTGCCATTACAGGGGCACAGAATGCCAGCAAACCCACAGCTCCTCTCCAAAACCCTCACAGTCAGAAATAATCAATGCTAATCCTCCAGCCCCATTTTCCTTTGTTTTTCACCAATACCCATCTCTCTAACCCCTGGTAGGCATCCCATGGAAGTGGTTCCCAGCACATCTCCAATTCCTGTCCCAGTGTGCCCTGCTCCTGTCCCAGCATCATGGGTTTGTCAGCAACATTGGCTTAGGATGGCTGTGCATAGCTCGAGGACAAGTGGAAAAATCACACTTCCAAGCAGAAGCTAAAGAGATGCAATTCTGTCTGTGCAGGACAATAAATCTCCTCTTAGACTTTTCTAGCTGCAAAATATGCGGAGCGAAGGGAGGGCAAAGATGTGGCTGATGAAGGGAGACTGGAAGGGCTGAGGCTGCTTTTGCCAGAAGGAAAAGACGACAGCTGAAGAAAGATGCAATAGCAGACTTCAGATCTGTGCAAAGAGGAAAAAAATAAAATATGCACCACATCTACTGTGCGTAAGACAAGACATGCTTGAAGATACTCACTACCACAGCCTAAACAATGAATCATTCTTTGTAGACAACTTCACGTTCCTGAAAAGTCTCAATAAACATCCATTTTGGACAACAACAAAGCAAAACCAAGCAAAGCATGCTAATTTCCCCATCACCCAGAGCCAACACATCTCACTAAAGCTTCTCAGCACCCTCAGGGATTTTTAGCCGTAATTGTTATTCATTAGCTGGAGATGACTGGTGTTTATTAATAGCTCAAATAAAACAATACAACAGCATAGTAGGGGACAAGAAAATGTCATCTTTGTCTGAAAATCTTGGGGGGAACAAAGAGGGAGAACTGATTGAGTCCAGCAAGGGGTAGATGTTGGCATCAGCCTGGTGCCAGCAACGTGGCACTCAACAGGGTTGTTCAGCCATCAGCTCCTCTGCTGGCCTGTTAGGTGATGATCTTGGTCAAGCTTGTTCACCACTGTCTGCCTCACTGCCCCTCACCTGCAACGCTACTACACACCTATGCAAAGCACAGGGACGTTGGCATTATACATGGAGAGACAGGACATAAAAACCATGTGGTGTTACTCTGTTTTCAGCTTAACCCACACGGAGGACAGTCTCTTCCTTCTGATTCCCAATATCTGAAGTCCTAGGAGAAAGCCTAGTCAAGATGCTTAAATGGTGAGGAGCTCAGCATCTCTCTCCTACTGGGCTTTCAATTTAAAAAACATTACACAGATGTAATTGGATTCAATTGCTACTACACATGCCATCTGGGGCTGCAGCCACCGAGTAATATTCAATATCAAAAAGCCTGTGTTTGGCACAGCCCCTAATGAGGGCAGCTGCAGCACACCCTGGCCAAGAAACTGTCAAAAAATGACAATCAAAAATAATTATGTAAAAAAAGAAGGATAATTGCCACAAAAACAAACGGGCGATACATTTACCTCATATGCCCATAGAGGACAAGCTGGATGTTTAATATGGTCTGCTTTAAATCAGGAAGACAAGATCGTGGTGGAAAGCAGCGCAGAGCAGCTGCTGACAGGCAAGGCCCAGAGGTGCAAATCTGACCCACGCTTTGCCTCTGCCACTGAAAAGATACAGACCATTGCAATGGCCACGCTGGCAGCCCTTGTCCTTACAATGGGAGCATCTTTGCAGTGCCATTACCCACCCTGCAGTGACAATATGTCACCACTGTGACACCTCAGCAGCTTCCATTGGGGCTCCAGAACATCTCCTCCAAATAAGACCTACCCCCTGTTTAACTACCAAGGGGAAGCATCTCAAACATGTGACATTGGCACATGCTAAAGCGGAGCACCTTCCCCAAAAAGCCTGGAGCTGTCTGCACAAAACACCTGCTATTGGCTCCTGTTAATTTCCAGCTACTAAATAATTGCTCACACTTCTGTTTTAAGTTTATATCACACATTCTCTGAATTTTCTCTTGCCAGAAAACTGTAATAGGTAAGAGCCTGCTACAGCTTCCCAGGGAAAACTTTCAATGCCAACACATGGAGGAATGCAAGCCATGACCTCTCGTTGAAGCACACTTGTCTGGTTGAATGAGGTTGGGTGGAATTGACAGCACCCCTTTTAAAGTTTCAAAATAAAGCACGTTAAAAATCCAGCAGTAAAGTCATTTAATAACTGAAACAAATCTGAACTAAGCTCCGGGTTCACACTGGCATCACATGCTTCCTCTCCAACTCTTCTTGCTGGAGAAACACCCTCAGAAACATGGGTCAGGTTTCAGCCTTTCTGTTGAGGTTACCAGCATGTTTTCCAGTTACACCTCTCATGATAGCAGGATTTGCTGCATGGGCAACTTTTCTGCCATGTCGGCAACAGAGATCTACCACCCTGGTTTCCAAAAGTTACCAAACCCTCATCGGCCATCAGGGCAATTTGGTCACAGGCTGGATGTTAACCATGAAAGACTCCATGTAGCCTTACCCACCTCCTGAGCTGCTCCATGTTCCCCAAACCCGGGTATTAACTTCCCTCCTCTACATCATTTTGTGGTTTGTGGTGCTCTCAGAGAGCCTAGCTAAGCTGTAACAGCTCCATGTGTAATCGAACAAGGGGGGAGCAGAAAAGGCTGTAACTTTTTGGATGCAGCTCCAGAGAGCACAAAGGGACCCAGGGAAGAGCATCTCCTTCCAACCCCAACCGGCATTGCCTCTGCATCCTGTACAGTCACTTCTTGTCAAAGGCTTCCTGAGACATGCCACTGTACTTGTGCTCAGATAAATTCCTTCAAAGCTGATTTTAAAGTCAGTAAATAAAAATACAGAATGGGTTTGATCCAGAAGCAGAATATAGTACATGTTCCATCACAAGGATCTTCATTAATGCACTCTCTGGTGCTCTGCAGTGGGACTAAGTGTGCACACAGGGTAAGTTATACACCTTTATGGACCAAAACCTTGGCTATATATTCTTTTTATCAATTCAAAATTTGCTATCAAAGCATTCTAACATCCCGCTGGCAATGCACAATTTAGAGGTAGGAGTCTCCACTCTCTTTGCTCCAGACATAACTTCTACTGACCACAGGAAAAGCTGTGTGGCATTATACAGAGGAAAGAAGAGAACTGGAAAATTAATTCGAGTTCTCCACTGCTTTGAAAGTCAAATGCTGGCTTTGTTTTCAGAGGCTCAGAAGGTAAATATTCAAGATGGTCCCAAGCCACAACATTCAGCTCCCAACCCAAATCTTCCCAAAGTTCAGGGGTACAAGGATCCAGGGTTTTGGTTCAGTGGTAAAGCCTGGCCTTCAAGATCAGGGGTGTGTGGATTGAAGTACAGATTCTGGTCCACCTCTAGGATGTATCAGACCTGCCTGGAGAAAGCAGGGAACCTTGCCAGTAAGCCACACACCAAAATCTTCACATAGGAGAGAGGCATGAGGCACATGCTGGGTACCCCAAAAGCCAGGGGAAACCCCAGGAGGAGTTCACCAGGAATTGAAGAGGTCCAGAAAGGTAAGAGGTTGACCTGGGAATTGAAATCCCTCCTCTGTCACCAACTTGCTAAGCAACATGTTTATTTTGTTTCTTTGCCATGTCTTTGCTCTCTGTCCCTAAAACAACAGCATCCCCAAGCCTAAGAGTGTCATGAAGATAAATAAATAAAACACTGAAGCACCCAGATACGGGTGTGCTGCGGCAGCTGCAGCTGATCACATGAAGAGCTGAAGACGTTAGAACAAGTAGCACTCTACATACTTGATCTTTTTATGCCCCCTCATTTCCATCTCTATAACGGCTCAAAAGCAAATGGACCACAATGTTTCCCATACTTTGTCTAAACTCAGAGAAGGAAAAACATAAACATTCCAGCAGCATCCGCTAAGCCATTTTACTAATTGACAAATGAGGTGGAAAAAACCTCCACCATACTTTCCCCATATGTTCATGAATACATTGAGTGTTCATGATACCAACCACAATGCTGCATTAACTGTGCTCCTCACAAGATCGCAGTGCATAGCTGGAAAACACAAGCCTGTTCTTAGGTTAAGAAAGATGTTATTAATTCTTCATTATATAAACTGTCACTTTGTCAGAGTCTAGCACTAATGACCCCTTCCATAACATTTTGCATCTCACAAGTTTCATGCAAACTAATTATTCCCATAAGCAACACAAATGTCACACAATGTGCGTCTCCAAATGGATTGTGGGCAGTCCTGAAGCATAAGGAATAACTTTGCAAACCACCATCCACTTTCCCTGGAGAAGGTGGCAGACTACCATGAGTGTGCAGAGACTCAAAGCTCTGCACACTCATGGGTATCAGAGCAGCCAGGAGCACCAGGGCCACAAGAGAATCATCCCAAGAGACAGACTGGTGCCAATACCCTTTCTATGACAAAAGGGAACTCTAATCGCATCTGAAATAGGGGTTTTAACAGCTAATGCCGGATCCATAAATAAACCAAGATTAGGGATCACAATTTATTTTGCTTTGTATAATAATATCCAGACCCAACCATAAGAGGGAAATTCTGCACTGCATTAGCATCCTGTTCAGGGCCCGCAGCACTCAGTTCTGGCTGCGGAACAAGGATGCACAGATGCTGTGCTCCTACGGGAACACCACACTGATGGCACCACTCTGCCAGGGAGCATCCTGCTGGGTGGTGGTCACCATCGCAGCACAGGTATAGGCTGTGACTACAAAGAACCCTACACCAGCCAAAATGGCAGCAATGAATGGGAAAACACCTCAAACCAGTTTTATGTGATCCCAGAGGTTGTAGAAG
This sequence comes from Nestor notabilis, assembly GCF_000696875.1. NCBI lineage: Eukaryota > Metazoa > Chordata > Aves > Psittaciformes > Psittacidae > Nestor > Nestor notabilis. Next base: position 170,332 of record NW_009935401.1, on the reverse strand, counting down.
AAGGACTTGGGAAGGTTTCCAAGCAGAAGCACACATGCACCAAGTTTTATGGTAAGATGGATCCTCTTCCTGCATGCGCACATGGCTTTTGGAGTTTGCACAGAGGTACTCAGGAGCACCCACGTGAAGGGTTCATGCACTGCAAGGGTCTATGTTGTCTCATCTACCGTAAGTCTATGTTATCTACCATAGTTTCTACAAGTAAGTCAATCCACCTGGATCTCTACACACATTTCCATGCACTTCAAAAGTGCCTTTATTTTCAGAGGTGCTGAACGGCCAAGACTTGATAAAGTCATTGCAAGCACTCATGACCTCCAAAAAACTTACCTATCCAAAGGCCCAATTTGGCAAACACATGACAAGCATTAAAGCACTTGAGTAGATCCATTGAAATGTCTTGGATGCATGTGCTGTATTTCAAATGAGCCTCTTGCAGATAGCCCAGAGAAAAAATTCTCTCTTCTCCGCAGATTCCCTCCACTGAGAGAGGCCCATGGGGTCCAAACACACTAAACTGAAACCTAATCCATGAGGTTTGGTAAAAGCCAGGTCAATCTCTGCCCCCTACTCTGCCTGTCTCAAAGCCAGCAATCACAGGGATGATGATTTAGTGTAGTATGACGGTACTGAGAAGCTCCAACACAGAGCAGGACTCCATGCTGCTATGTTCTGTGCAAACAAGAACACTTTGAAGGCAGTAACTGCCTCTGCTCCAAGATGCTACAGGAGCTGCATCAGAGGCTTCCCAGGCACCCTGTAAGCAAAAGCTATAAAAACCATGCTGCAGAGAAGAATCAGGAAATGGAGAATGTGATAGAAGGAATTTCTCCATTTATAACCATCACAATTCCATAAGGTTGCTTAAAATAAGGAACTGACACTGTTTGCTTTGTGGAAATCCTATGTTTATTATTAGTTATGCCTCCGAGTATAAATAAATATGTAACAGATTGCATATTGGTTAATTCCCTTCATTGTGCACTTAATTGCTTCCTTGTTTGCTTTATACTTTCCCCTCTGCTATATCCTCATATTTCAGCATAAGCTCATCCCTTCCACGTTTGTTTATTGTGTCTACATTTCCAGAAACTGAAAGGTCAAGAAAAAATATGATTTGCTATGGAACTTCCTAATAGTAACATAGCTTTAACATACAGCACAGCTCCCCACCCTTCCTTGGCATACAGCTGAGCCTGGCTTCCCTCCTAGCTGAGACAGCCACCAGCCTGAACACCAGGCAAGCCAGCTTGGTTCCAGCAAGGAGGCAGCTTCCCTGAAGCATCCTCCCCTGTTTTCTTTCCCAGACAGGAGGCTTGTGTTTGAGCCCTCAGCACACATCCCCAAAGAGGACATTCTCCTAACCCACAGGACTGATGCTCCTTGGTTAGGGATGCTGCCAAAGCAGACGGCGCCCTGCCAGCACCTCTCACCCTGGTTTTGTGGGGCCACCCATGGCCAAGAAATGAGTTGTCAGCCCTTTTGGCACCATCTGATGATGCTTCCCAGTAGAACCGGTGGTTTTTGCTATGTGGATGCCCCCATGTGCAAGTTGGGACTGATACGGCTGCATAGCAGAGTGACCACCCTCAGGAGACCCACAGGGCAGATGTGCTTGGACCTGGAGCAGTGATGTGTTCCATGGGGTATTGCATGGTGAAGATGTCACCCAGCACTGATAGATCTGCTTCCCAACCTGCAGTGGGGCATAACCTGCATCCTGGCTTTGCATAACTCATCACAGAAGCCTCTGCAATCCTTCTTTGAATACACCATGATCTTTGCTTGCAAAAATGAGAGGGATGAAGCTGCAATCCTCACTTGCACACAACAGGCACCTTAACACTGGAGTCTTCACAGGCAGTTCTGGACACATGGGAAGGGGTTTCCATTTGCATTTGTTTCTTGGGCAAAGCGTTGCATTTGCTTTGCAGCAGAGATATGGGTGGGAAGTGTCCGCTCAAGATGAGAGCATATTTCGAAGGTGAATGCATGAGGGAAGTCACTCTGAGTTCATTATTGGAAGTACAGAGAAACACAAACTTTTTCCAAACAAATATTAGATCAAGATGATGTTTGAGCGCAGCGTACAGATGCACCAGCTGCGGGCAGGAAGAAATGCGTCCCATAGGATACAGCTGTACAAGTAGGTGTGTTGCAGAGGGTTTCTGTGTTCCTCTATGCATCCGGGAGCAGGCAGAACCAGAGGCACCGGTGGGATGCACAGAGGGATCCTGGAATTGCATCCACACCCTCTAGGAGTGAGATGCTGGGAGTTGCAGAGACTGGGTTGGACACGCACGAACTTAACACGGTGGAAAGAAAGGAGAAAGAGATTTGTCTGAGTATCCTGCGATGCGCCCTTTACACCACACTCCCAACAAACAAACTCCATCCTTCCTACAAGGTTGTCACCCATTTCCCAACAAAAAGATGTCCTGTAGATACTTCTTTGGCTGAGAGGAAGGCATTGTTGCTCTGAGTACCAGCAGTTGGTCTTGTTGCAATGGTGAATCAGGCCACAGGCAATGTTTTCCTACCCTGTCACCACTGCCAGCTCCTGACTGGCACCAGGTTTTATGATTTGATTTTAAACCTGCCTTCAGACTATAAAGCTGCCCAGAGTTTCCAACAGGCAACTGCCTGTTAGGGCTCCCACCCTCCGTCTGGTTACTCCTTGTGCTTCTCAAGAAAAAAGAGAGGTTTTGGTAAGCAACCAGAGGCTTAAAATTCCTAACTCAACCTATTAGAGGTAAGGAGAAAAATATGCAAGGACATGAAGCAAATTCCTGTCTAATTCCTCAGGAGACCAAATCAATGGAAGGCTTCTCCTCTCTGTTTATTTTCTTCCCAGCAGAAGTCCCAGTCTGTCCTCTTCCTCTTCCAAAAAACCCGATCACGATCCACACCCAGGAGCCATGACATCAGAGGATATTTTAGGAAGGCAAATTTGTCCCCAACCCAGGTTTGGTCTCGTTCCCTTTCCCTCACACAACCCCAGCCCAACCCCACAGCTTGCTGCAGAGGAAAGTCAAAGCTGGCTACTGGATGCCAAACCTGGAGGTAAAGTGGGAATTTAAAAAGAAGGAATTGTCTTTTCCAGTAATTTCCCTCAGAAGAAATAATATGCTTGGCTTGTCTCTATGTTGATACAAGGGTGACTCATTAACCCAACAATGTGAGACTGTTTTAAGGTTAATGGCAGGCATCTAGAACTGGCATCGTGTCAGTTGGCAACTTCTGAGCTCAGCTAAAAAATGCACTTTTATCACTGTAATATATCCGGAATGCAGCCATACCTAAAGATTTCATTCTCAGACTTATTTTTAAGGCTATTCTCAGAGTCCATTTGCTCCTGGCTCCAAGCTTTGCTTGAAAATTACCCTTGCAAACAACACTTGTGCCCACCGTTCATGTCTTTATGGTATATTAAAGCCTAATTGCATCTCTGCATATTCTCATCTTACTCAGGCTTGGCCTAACCCAAACCTCTGCAGATGACTATGGACTCAGTCAGCTCACTGCAATAGTTCAGCACAGGCAGGGGTTTTATAAGTCTCTCAACACCCATTCAGCACCACTCAGAGCATATCTGGGAACACACTCCAAAATGTCTACTGGCCTCCACCTGAGAGCTGATAAAAGCTGCTCTCCCTAAAGTTTACTAGTTTCATGGAGACCTCCAACAAAAACAGCAACCAATAGTGGTATTTCTGCTATGAAAAAAATAAAACCCCCCTCTAAAATAAATACTTCCACTCTTCCTACATCATAAAATGAGGGAGAAAAAAAGCAAGAATATTCTTTCTTTGCACGTCACCTCCAAATTTTCCTTTAACTTTTAAAAGATGTTTGCTCGGTTGGTTACAGCCATCCTGTGGACAAATGCCTCCATCCTTACTCACAAACTGATCCCCTGTAATTCCCAGTAAAAACAGTGGGCCAAGTCTTAAACCACTTCATCCAGTCTTACCAAGGCAGGGCTCTACTAGCCAGGGACATGGTGGAGAGCTCGAAACTCAGGCCCCTCAAAGACACTCAGGCTGCCTTATACAAGAGAGGAGAATGGGAGGAAAATGTCTGGTTTTCAACATCAAAAGCCTCTCTTCCCTTCTAGGAGACTGGACTGGAGACTCTGATACGCTCTCCTGCAGCACCACAAGCAAGCAGAAGGGTGATGCAAGCTCTATGTACTGAACACCAGAGTGGTCATACTAGAACCCAACACCCATCTAATGCAAGATTTGTTTCCAGCAGTGGCTAAGAGCCATGGGAAGAGTATAAAGTCCAGCAGCATAAAGTGATATTCCCCCGTTATACTCTATTAGCCTCCAGCTTTTTTGCATCACTGAGATGTACCATGCCAGGTACTCTGTAGTTATTAGCCTTTGGCTCATGCTTCTGCCAAGGTCCCTATGGGGCAAGTTCTCTTGGCTTCCAAATCCCATAACCACGTGTAGCTTCGAGGCACAATACAACCACGCTCGCAAATGTGGCCTGATGAGTTTAGTATTAGTGAGGTTAGGCCTCATTAAACATCTGCTTAGTGTTTGTAGGACCATGCCTCAATTCTTAAGGTTGTTTTTTACAAAGATAATGATCCTTTTTCCATCAGGTTCTGAGTGACAGCGCAATACATCATCCTAACCACGGGCAAACCTCTCAAAATGTAAACCTGCTGCTGTGATTCCTTCAGAAACATGCATAACAATCACATCTATAATACAAAAATCACACACCTATAAGTGAACAGGCATGTCCCGGAGATTCAGGGTTATAAAACACATCTGCTGTTAGGCTTTTGAAAAACTGGCCTCCATTTATTAGGTACGTGGAAGTTCCAAAATGTAAATAAGCCAAAGAAGTTATCTTTGCTTTCCATCTTAGGAAATCTTCCAGCTTTGTTTGCCTTGAGAAACAGACCACATCATATCCCTGAACTGTGACATTTGTCCACGTGCTATGAGCCTTTATCTTCTTTTCCTGCCCCTGCCTATATTTTACTGCAACAGCATTAAAATGTCACTCTTTAACAGCCCGTCTCCAACCACACGCCGCAGCCTGAGGACCTTGTCACAAACTCCCACCCTTGTAAGAAGTGTCTACTGCAGACAAAACATGACCCTCACTTTCCAAAGTCGAAGGGACCTTAAAGCTCATCCAGCTCCAACCCCCTGCCACGGTCAGGGACACCTTCCACTAGAGCAGGTTGCTCCAAGCCCCTGTGTCCAACCTGGCCTTGAACACTGCCAGGGATGGGGCAGCCACAGCTTCTCTGGGCACCCTGTGCCAGCGCCTCAGCACCCTCCCAGGGAAGAGCTTCTGCCTAATCTAAATCTACGTGGTAATAAATCTAAAAGATAATGGCATCAGAATGACTCAAAGTACAACTATGTGGAGAAGAACAGGATAATTCTAGTAACACCTTAATCATGAAAGACTGACTGCTGCAGTTCATCTGGTGAAGCGTGTAAGAACAATACATACCCCTCCTCTCCACTGGTTACTACATTAAAGAGACCTGATTAGCAACCTGGCAATGGTGCTACATGTTGTCAGACTCCACCATGGTAGGAAGCTGTCAGGCAAGATGACTGCCTTCACTTAATAAATGCGTGACCCATCCAGAAGGCAACCGCATTGACTTTCATGGGCAAAGCCAGGCTAAGTTGTGAACACCTCATCTCTCCCTGCATGCACAATTCCGATGTGCTCTGCTGTTCCATTAGGAAGCACTAGTTTTGTGCTCCAGAAGCCCTTCCATGGTGCTGAGCCCTGGGCTGTGGAGCAGGCGGGAGCAGAGCTGGATGATGGCAGCAGAGGGCAGTGGTTGATTCACACCGGCTAATCTGTCCCACTGTCATGATGAAAACATCACCACATGTTCTGAATAACTCTCCCCATAAACTAGAGATGTGTCAGTCTGAGCCGACAGGTTAAGTGTGGGGAGCCTAAAACAGCAGGTAAAGCTAAAGGAGGGGGCAGACAACACACCTCGATTACCTGTTACAACAATGATGCAAAGCCAAGTAAGCAACAGCGATTGCCCACTGCTCCTGCTGGGAAAACCTTCCCTTTTTGTTAAGGTGCCTCCCGTGGGACAGTGCTTAAGTCGAGGCAAAACCCAAACCAAAAGAAAATTAAAACCAAAAAACCCAACCCCCCTACACTTAGATCTAGTAACAAAAAGATTTTTACATGCTTCAAAAGCGTTTTCTTTTTAAAACCAGAAATAATTTTCAAGTAAACCAAACATCTTCTTTTTTACTCAAACATCCTGGCCAGTGACAGCCCTAATCAACTTTACAATTGATCTTAATAAACGTTAGTTAGGGTAGGAGATCCAGAAGCTTCAGATCCATCCAGCATCTTTCATTCTGGGTGAGGGAATCCAGGCAAAAAGCCTCACCAGCGATCTGATGGTCTGCTCCTCTTAAAGCACCCCGACATATTCCCCTAGCCATCCTCCTTCTCTTGTGTGTGCAAGTCTGAGAATATACAGCCGTTTCCCTCTCATTTTATGAATGGCTTTTATTTTTTAATGCAATTTTTCCCCAGGCTAGAGAGTCCTGAGAGGAACAGAAGTAGAAAAGAGACAATTAAAGGCTTTTTACAGCTCCGGAAAGCCAGGCCACCGACTATGCTAATCACTAACAGCTTTCACTACTATTCCTCTCCTTTCGTTCCACTGCACGTGAAGCTGGTGTACTGAAAGCAAAGAGCTGACTGTGCAAGGGAGAGGCAGGCTGAGGAGGACCAGCTGCTCTGCCGGGTGTCCCACACCACCCTGCCAGAGCAACGTGGTCCAGATCCATCATCCTTGTCCTCCTCCAGGCCAGCGGCTCGCATCCACGCTGCCCCATGCTCTGCACAGCCCAGACCTCCCACATCCAGCTGCCCAGCCACGTGTGGTTTCCTCTGGCCTCCCCCACTACATGGTCTCCTTTTCCAGCCCCACATATCCCCACATGCACAATTCCCGACCCAGCTGTCCTCCAGCCCAACGCATGCTCCTCTGCGTGTCACCATGACATTTGAAGTTTTGGTTCCTAAGCAGACATCTCTTGGCCTGTGGCACCCAGTGGATGAAGAACAGCTGTAAAACACTTCAGCCCAGACAGCAAACCCTTTTCTAGAATCGAAGAGGTCAGGAACTAAATCCATCTTACTGCACAGTGCATTTCGCCACGATACAAGGACAGACCCTTCCACTGCTGGCATTTCCACAGCATTATGAGAATGCTTCAGAGCAGGACACCACTCTTGAGGGATGCTCAAGACCTTTTGGAGGGTGTTAACCCAAGTACCACACATCCTGCATACTCAGAGTTCATTTCAGTGTGCACGAAGGCTTTCCCTCTCACAATCTGGACCATTCCCTGCTGGCTGTGTGCCTGTAGCTGGCAGTTCAAGCATCCCAGCAGATTCATAAATAATTCAACAGCTTGCTAAAAAAAGTAATCAATCACGTTTATGGTTCTAAAACATGCAGAAAACATAGGCAGAGTCAGAGACCTGAAGTACCAGGAATAAGTCAGGAGAAGTCAGAGGGGAATATCGTAAGGTAAAGCATCAGAGAAGCCAGCTGCAATAGGTCTGAAGGAGTGGTGGTGGGGGAAACCCTTTTGACTTTTACTTAAATGTTGAACAAAATAAAAGAAAAAACAAACCTTTTCCATTTCCACATGAGAATATTTTCAGGCCTTAACCAGCCATGTGAGAAGTTCCAGCTAGAGTAAGCCTTTTTACACATCTTCCAGTAGCATATGCTTTAAAAAATCACACAAGAGAAAAGCATGCATTTCTTTGGCTATTCGTGCCTATTTATTTCCCGGTTCTAGGAGCAAAGTATGCCACAGAGACAAATTTCATCCCTACTTACAGCTACTGCTCCTCTGCTGATATGCAAATACCAGCATTCATTCATGCTCTTTTTGAAGTTTATTAGCCCACTTTCCACATTGCTGTTATTTTAGTAACACCATCCACACCAGAAATCGTAATTCCATATCCTCTACTCTGCAGATATTGGTGTAAAACTAAAAGACTATTTTCTTGTAAGGAGATCTCCAAATCTTTCTGGCAGGAAGAATGTCTGACAACTGACTGGGCTCCAGCCCATGCTGCTGAGTGCTGTTTTCTTTTCAGTTTTCCTTTCTTTGGCTGTTGTGCTACATGTAGTGAAAAGAGGCAGGCTCTTTTTATTTATGTATCTCATATATATGTAAAAGCAGGGTCTTACGTTAGCAGAAGAAGCATGCCAGCACTTCAGACTCCACTGGTCATGCATGCTGGAAAGGTCCTCCCTGGGTTACTGATCTCAGAATGATACGCTGCTCGTACTTTCTGCAGCATTTTCACTCTAGGAAGAGGACCACACCAAAACCCTGGGGTGCAGTCAAGCACTCATTTTCCTTCTTATTCAGTAAGAAACATGGTAACATGAACATGAAGGTAACAGCTTGAAATGGCTATTGAGAAAGAGAAGAGCTCCAAAGCAAGAAGACAACTGGGAACACCCCAAGTTCCTTATGCAAAACTTCTTCCTTCTGAAGCAAACAACCCTAAGTCAAAAAGGACAAGTGCTTGAAACAACCTGGACTTACTTCTTATCATGGAAGCAGGCAGACAGCCGAGTGGAGCAACACCAGTGCTGTGGACATTTTGGATTACTGGCCTAAATCTCTCTTTCCTAAATTTTGAAAAATTAGATTTCCTAAACATTGCAAAATGCAGGATTACCCTATTGACACGGCATGTCCTGTGTCATTTATCTTCCAGTGATGAATTCAAATCCAGCTTTTCATGAAGTCACAGGCACATGCATATTTCCAAAAGCTTTGTAAATGCAGGGGCACCTCCAGAAGCCCAACTGGAGGAGACACTTTCCTTCCCAGCCCTTCCTCATGGCATCCCCCATAGAACGGGATGTTGCCTTTGCACACCCTGCACTGTCCCACAGGACTCTGGCTCTCCCTGGCTGCTCTTGGGGCAGGGAAGGCACACTTCTTGCACGCTTCATTCTTCCCTCAGAGGTACAAGTGTTGAGAGGAGTCTTTCAAAGCACCAACTCCTTTAGCTTGGCTGAAAATAGGTAGAAATTGTCCTCAAAAACCTTCATATTTTTTCCACTCCTTGTTCCACCTTCCTCGCTTGCTACCTGCAACAATCCTTTCTGATTCAACACCCCACTGAAGCTCACAGAGCATGGCCTGCAGCTACGAGCAATAATAAAGACATTTCCTGGTTTAATCACAGATGTGATAAATGTCAAGACTCCACTTACAGCCACTGACTGCCCAAGCTTCACTTGGGTGCACTGAAAGAAGAATTACATCAAGATGCAATTACTTCTTAGTGCACTAATTTGCCGTGTCCTCAAATGTCATCTAGTAGCCAGCACGATCCTACACCAAGGACCTGCTGGATTACCATCCAAGCAGGAGTACATTGGTGCTCCATAATGGTATTTCATGGGACACTGGGTCAGCTAAGATCCCAGAGTCTGCTCACAGCCAAAAAACCCAGCCAATCCACAGGTATATGAGTAAACAGCAAACCTCAGGATTCTTTATCAGCACTAGAAAAATAAATACAGAGAAGGCAAAACGAGCACAAGAAGATCAGGTGCCCGCTGAGCAGCCCTCTGCAGACTTCATGCATCACCTTCCTTAGGCTTTTCAGACTGAAGGCTTTTGGGGAACTGCTTCACTACTTATGGAGGTTTTCCACATTGCCAGACACAGATGTACAAGATTAGAGGAATGCTCAGTTTTTCTTGTACCCAGTCCTACCCATGGAAGAAGAGCTATTGAAACGCAGTAACATCCCAGGGCAAGAACCATAAGGTACGCTTGGGGTGAAACCTAAACCAACAACATGCCTTTATCCCACCAAGGAACAGAACTGGCTTATAGGTCTGGTAAAAACAATTAAAAGAAGAAAAGAAGGAAGAGAGGAAAACCAGCTGTGCTGGTGGAGACATGGCAGCTGCACCCAGTGCCTTGTGCCTGGGAGGTACATGTTGGATGAAACTACAAAAGCCCATTGCAGTAGATGGTGTCAAACCCATCTGTAATGTGTCTTCCTGGCCATGAGCAGGGTGCTGGCTGCAACCTTTGAGTGAAAAGCTGTTTCCAAGATGTAATCACCTCTGGCACCTCTGTGGTAGAGATGGGTGTTTAGAAGGTGCCTCTAATTCAATTGCCTCTGAAGGATGAAAAAGGCTTTTTTCCTCTTTCCAAAAAAGAAAAGAGGGCCCAGGGAGAAGACAGAAAAGCAGAAAAGCATCCAGGTAACAGTTTCCTTTGGGAACAGAGGCCTCCAAAATGTAGGTGGTAGGACAAATATGTTCCTGGGGAAGCTATATTGAGAACTTGGCCATGGTGAACTTCCATCCAAAACATGCCTTATTGCTGTTGGGCTAGGAGGCTAATTGCAAGTCCAAAGAAAAGAAAAAAAAACTTAATGGAACTCAGCTTTAAAGACAGTAACTTTCAAATGCTATTTGGACACTGTCAGGCACATGCTCCATTTCAAACTTGAGGAGTAGAGAAAACAAACATGCCACTACTGGGAACACACTGGAGGTCTTTAGCTGGGGATACAGAGGGGAAGCTCCCTCGCCAGCCCACACAAACACACGAGCTCACACAGTTGGATTAGTCACTTATAAGGAAATATAAGCACTTTTGGAGGTGGACATTAGCCTCATGTCTCAGTAGCCTGCCCCCCCACATATCCTACAGCCATTCCAGGGCACAGGAATGGACATCCAGGAGAGCCAGCAAGCAGGTCCCCTGACAGGGAGGAGCTGCAGCACCTCTTCAAGATGAACATCATTATGTATTTGCATCACACTTTGTGCGTCTGCTCCTAGGTGGTGGCAAGCATCCAAGAAACATCACAGCTCAGGTGCTGCTGAGGAAGCTACGCTTCACCTACCCACAGTGTGAGTGAGAGATTAGTGGTATTTAATGTGTTTTACAAACCCACAAAGTGCTTGGAAAACTCCACCACAACCTGAGATGAGCAGAGTGAAGGAGGAGACAAGTGGGTTGGACCTGCTTTATTTTAGCTTGGTTTGAGAAAACCAAAACACAGGAGAACTTAGAGTAAGCCTGGATTTCTGCAGGGACGTAAAGGGCCAGCATTGCTACCATTCCCACCTTGAGCAACGTCCAATATGTCTTCCTGCACAAGCATTGCAACACAACCTTTTTTTTCCTGCTTTTGCCTTTGTGAAGGCTCCTCTAGCAACTTTGTCCCTGTGAACACACACTGCATGATGTCAACAGGGAAGGACTAGGGGAAAGTACCATTTATGGATGCTTTACTCCTACAGATGGTCAGTTCCAGAATATCCTTAAAGGCAAAAAACTTGCATTACTTCCTCCTGAGAGTGGGAGATACGGAAAGCCAACTTCACTGTGAGGGCCTTCACTTGCCATTCCCCTGTGGCTCAGTGTGGAGACCCTTTTCACCTTCACCCCTGCCAGAGCATGATCATGATGAGAAATAGCTATTATTTCATCAAATTTGATCACCTGAAGGTGACATTGAATGGTGACATTCCAAATAACATCAGAGAAGGACCTGCCCTGATTGTGCAAAGATGAAAAGTAAGAATTTACAGGTTGGGAAGGCAGAATAAATTAAGAAGCAGTAATTGCCACACACAGCATGCATACTCTGAGACACATGATGGAGAGCAGCAATTTCCTCCTTGCGCACCACCTTCTGGCATGAGCGCTGGGTTCAGCTCCCATGTACAGGACACTTGCCACTCAGCTGCTCAAGGGGAACACAGATCTGAGGCTGCTGTACTAAAATAAAATAAAATGAATGATGACTGACTGATCCTTCCTGTAATACAAATGACTTGCTAGAGACCAGCAAGAGATTTTATTTCCTAAAAACATTCACAGCCGTCCTAGGAAGGGTAATTCCCATTCGTCAACTTGAGTTTTTCCTGGCAGTACCTTCTAATCTCTTGGCACCGGTTTGCAAGTTAAAGCAAACAGATGTGTACATTTGCAAACCTAACTCATGCACGCAAGTCAGGTGTGAGAGCTGATCAAAAGTCCCCCCCTAACAAATGTCAGGGCTACATTTTGATGACAAATTAAGTTTTGATTAATTCTTTCAAACGATCCATTTCCCCAGAAGATATCAACCATTCGTCATAAATTTGGGAACAAATATGTCAAGGTTTTTGCTCTGTCACATTTTGTTCTCTCCAGAAGAAAAGTCCAAGTTTTCCCTTGGGCAAACCCCTTTTTCTTTTAGGTTTAAGCACAGCGTATTCATATGCACAGCATATGCCATCACTAAACCATGCTCTATGAAGTCAGAGGGATCACAACAAATTTAACAGAAGCAGCAGCATAAAGTTGATTTTTTTTTAATCCCCTCTTTTCCCTGAGCACTCCCATAAGCATTTTGTATTAATCTTATGACAACATATCCACCTCCAGAGCAAAGCTTGTGTGCAATGTAATGTGTTGTTTCAGTGACTGCCAGGTACCCCGTGGGAACTTTCCACCTCCTCCCACCAAACACTGGCCCTGCAGCAGCAACCCCACTAAACCTGGCCATAGCCTGATGCATGTGGTGAGGAGGACAGGTCCAGACCAGACGTCTAGATGTGTGTCCCCGCTGCCGGCTGTGGCAGCACCAGCTGGTTTACAAGGTCAGGTATCTGGAGCTCCCCTTCTTGCTCCACTGCCTCCGTTCTCCAAGAGGCAATGGGGCAGCATCGCTCTCCCTGGTCATGCTCATGCACCAATAAGGGTATCAGGGTCTGAGATTCCCTCCTAGCACCACCTCTGGTACAAGCTGTGGGATTGACACAATATCATGTATGGAGGTGCCACATGGCACAGCATCATCGAGCCACATGGACCAGATGGGACGTAGTCCCCCACAACATCCTGCCCCGCACCATCATCTGGGACTGGGGACATTCTGCAGCACATGCACAGACCACTTCTCCTCACTGACTTCACTATTTTCTCCTCCTCATGACCCAGCCAAGTGCATTTCTCTGTGATGGGGGAGGAGGGTGTTGTGTAAAGCCTGCAGCCCCAGGGGAGCCTCTGAATTCCCTATCAGCAGCCAAGTCTTTTGGACAAGCTTCTCTGCACGCAAAGCTGCTGGGACAACCGAGGGCGTTTGTCAGCAGGATTTCCCTCCCTGTAATTTAAGGCAGGCGGGTGCTTAGAGAGGCTGAAGCCTGCCTCCCTGCAGTAAAAACCCCATCATAACTCTCTAACAACCAGCCAACTTGTTAACACCCAGGTACATAGAAGCTATGCAAGCAGTCACATATGCAGGCACTACAAAATAGTTGCTAAACCATGGACTAAAAAACCCAGAAGAAACAACCACAGAGACTCTGAGAGCAGAGAATGAGCTGCTGTTACTTCTGCAGTTTCCCATCTCCTGGGTCCTCCTCCCAGGGCCAGCAGCAGCGTGAAATGAGAGCCAGATACCGTGCCTGGAAGGAGGATTCTCTTGTCCTCCTGCTCCAAGAAGTGATGCTTTTAAGTAAGCGCCAAGTAGACTGCAAACCTGTCCAGGCAGCTGAAAAGCCCTTGGGCAGAGCTCCTTGTTTCTAGCCATCACCATCACCAATGGTGTTCAACACTGCTGATGGGGTCTTGGATGGGAGAGACTTAGGTTTAGTGGCAATTGTGGCAGGAAATGCCAGTATATAGAGGGGCCCATGTTTGGATCCATACCATACAAATGTTGCCTTGTTGCAGAAAACAACAAGCTCAAAAATGCCTCCTTGATCCCAAAGATTGATGGCCTTCATCTCCAGGCTATGGAAACCCCTCCAGGACTTCAAAAGTATTTGGAAGGAGCAACCCTCCAAGACACTGTTTTTGGATTGTGTGTGTGTAAAATGCTAGGTCTGTATCTTCTACCCCATAATGCAAACAAACAGGTGGTTTACCCAAGGTATTTGCTTTTATTAAAGAAGTCACAATAAAAAAATTGTTAAATTGTCAATTTTGCATTCCCTGATCTGTCACACAGCAAGGTGCCCAGCATTTTAGACCTCAATTTATCTTTCTACTTTATTCAGAAACACGAAGGGGAAAATGGATGGTACAAAATTTGAATGTGGGACCACTTCAGAAATACCAGTAAATGGTAATTTTCCTTCTCTCCAAAGTTCACATCCTCTGCAGATCTGTCTTGTGGAGGCTTCAGAGCCAGAGGAGCAGCAGTGAAAAAATGGAAGAGCAAGACAGGTCTATATTTCAAAAGTACTTTGCATATATGCTGTTCTATATTCAAATCTACCATTGAATAAATCTGTATGCCTGTAAGAAGATGCAAGTTTTCGTCTGAACGGGGACTTCAGGATTTGGCCAAAGTCGCTTTTTTTGAGAATACCAGAAGAACTGAGTCTTTAGGAAATCTAGGCAGTTCCCCCCTTAAATCAGTTATCACTGCAATCCAGAAACAGCTGAGATATGCAAGTCTAGTCACAACTGACATCCTAATGACTCAACACTCAATTAAAAAGTCAGCTAAGTTTTACCAGGCCAGGTGATAGAAATAGTTTAGTCAAAAGAAAAACCAAACTAATCTTCTGATCAGCTACAAGCGTGTGTAAGCGATGTCATACATCCCAACAACAGAAAGGAAGGTGAAGGTTAGAAAAATGAACTTAGAAGACTTGAAGCACAAATGTATTTATAGGATGAACCTATGCCTTGCTGATAGGGGAGGAATGTACTCATAGTCACTGTATTTTTATACTCAGGGACTCATCTAAAGCAGAATCAAATGAACCTACAGAGAGATAACTGTACTACCCTTTACTGTTATTTAGAACACCGGAAAACAGATAACAATACTTAACTGCTGGCACATAGAAGAATGACTACAGTTTTACAGCATTTTTGCCAGTGCTGTTACAGCCTGGAAATACTTCACTACTAAAATGACCAAGGGAGAGATCAAACATTTAGTGTGGGATCTATGTTCAAGACAGCACTCCTGGAAGGATCAGCATGTGGAAGATCCTCCTGTAACATTCAGATTACTCCTGACTTTCTCCTGAAGAATATAGACAATCAGCTGTGACCCCAAACCATCACTGGTGGAAGATATACCAGCTCCATGTGTGCCTAATACTAGTGGGTACAGACCTGAGAGTGCATTTAAAGCTGTCATGTGCTTTCAGCCAGGACAGGAGCACTCCAAATACACAGCTTGGGGTCTCACCTCTACTGCATCCTTCCTACATGCCAGAAGTCAGCTGATAAAAACATTTTAAAGCAGCAAGGCATTTTTGAGAACCCATTAGTTGTCTGGCTGCACTTCCAAGCGCCTTTTGAAACTGGTGCACTAGATCCTCTACACTTCATCCTCCAGAATGGGGGAATACCACTGGAAATGGCTCTATAATGTCTGATGATGCTCAGATACTGCCAAAATGGAGCCAGACCCATTATTCACAGCCAGTGAGAGCTGGGAGTGCTGTCACCTCTCCCTGAATCTGCACCCCAGGCAAGATGCTTCCAGGAGGACGCCTGCTCCCCTCCAGTGTCTGCCCCCCTGTTTAGACCACGGTCACCCTCATCCATCATATAGAGAGGCCCCAAGGTGCTGCCAACATCTACAAAGTGTATGAGAGTGATCCCATAGTCAGAGCCTGGGAACAGCCAAATTACAAGCCAGGAGCCCTTGACACAGGACCACAATAGCATCAGGTATCAGAGCATTTGCAAAGGAGAAGGACCCTTGGCATTCAGCCGGGCTTTTATCACATGCCCTACAGATACTTATAACTATGTAATCACACAGAATTTTAGTGAGGGCAGGACAGAGGTCCACAAGGCATTTTTCCAAGTGGCTATGCTGTTTGTATGGGAGATAATCAGACATCCCCCAGAGATTGGAAGAATGCTCATTGAGTTTCTAAGATTTATTGGATGCATGCAATGAGATGCTTAAAACGAAACATTTTTTGTGTGATTATCCAAAGAAGGTAGAAGGGAGAACATTAGTTACAGAAAATGGTTACATTCTGCTTTTATTCCAGTAAAAGGTGAAATCTAGGCAATTGCTTCACTTCATTTTTTCCTTTATTCTTTGGAAACACAAATAACACAGAGTTTGGCTGGATGTGAACCGCAGACTCTGAACACTCTCAGAGCTAAAGGTGAGAAATGATTCTTCAGTCACATCTGCCCTGATACTCTGTGTTAGCACTAGCTGGTTAAACTTCACTTTGAGCAGAGGACCTCTGAGCTGATCTCAGAATTTGCATAATTGTGATGGGGCCAGTTGATTTTTAAGGTGTTTTTGCTTTTTTAGGGCTGCGTGCTCTGTCAGACCCTGCCATCATGCACAGTGGCTCCTGGGTCAGCTTGTACTGGAGGACCATGGCGAAAGCAGCTATGCCAGACTGCACTAGGAACCCATTCAGATGGGGACCACCTAATCAGATCCCAAAATTTAGCTTTTAATGGCTATCATAAACTTGCAGAAGTGGGAACACCAGGACTTGTACTTTCCAACCTGTGCCAGATCCATTCCATGGGGACTCAGTAAGCATTTGGCACAAGCAATCTAAAATGTTGCAAGAAGCTACAGAAGAGTTTGACAGGGAAATGAGTACATCCTGGCTGTGGCTGTCTAGCCAGCATCTCCCTCTCCCAAGCCTTATTGCCTCACTCCACGTACTTCAAATTCTTTTAAAGGTCATGGCTACCAAGCCAGTTTTCTGAGATGCTGGGAATCTCCATCACCACCGAGTCAGGAAGAACCACCAATGGGTCATACCCGAACCAGACTTGGTCCTAAAGCATTCCTCCAGCATGAACATGGATTATCCTTGGACAGAATCAATAGGAGAGAGAGATGCTGTGAAAAACAGGACACAGACAGAAAGTAACATAACTTGCAGTGAACAGGGTCACCCTGTGGAGTCACTAGTGGACTCAGGAACTACCTTTCCACGTCCCTTTGCTGAGTGACTCCCTGTGCTCCTTGCCAGCAAACAGCAAAGCGTGCATGCAAAGGAAGGAGATCTGAAGAACGCAGCAACGGCTTGTTTGTGTTCCTGCTCGACTGCAGCTGGATGTTGCTCAGAGGCAAAGCTGATGGGAACTTGATTTATTTATTGGATGATGTATGCAATTCAAAAATATGGCAACAAACCCAGAGTTCCACAGAGCCTGTTTAAAGGCGCACATAAATCAAAAAGCACGGTGGAAAACCCAGGATCCATGCGAGCTCTTACTGCATGCCACCTCCACCTGCTACCTTTTCATTTGCCCCAAACTCACCAAGAGCTGTGGTTGTCCCACTCTGCAAGCAGCTCATGCCTCACATGTCCATTCCCATGCAATGGCGGACTCCCGCTCCTGCAGCACATGCATTGTGTGAATATGAGGTTTTGCTGTGTATGAAACTCAGTCTGACCCACACCCCCCCAAACACATCTAGGAAAGTAGTAACCAATACATTCAGTCACTTTTTTTCCATAAGGATAGTTTCCCACATGGCCTTTGGTTTCTGTTCATGATGGTGATGGGTTCTGCTTAGGCTCACCCCATCAGGTGTGTTAGACCAGGGGAAAGAAAAGCCACTTCAGATGTCTACTTATACTTTATATCAATAAATATCTTCATTTTTAATAACATAGTCATCTCACCTATGTAAAATATGTATTAAAATTAAAACCCATAAAGTTCGGGTCTGTCACTGTAGGTTAAGTAAACATCACTTCAATTTGCCAGTAGTCCTATAGCAAATGCTCAAATTGTTCATATTATTCAGCCAACTCATTTTTTATTAAAAAAAAAAAAAGAGAGAGAGAACCTACAGCAGAATAATACAATTCATGCTCAGAATATGCAGCTACACCATGACCTTTCCTTACTCACAAGACATGACACAGAAAACTGCACACCTCTCCCAACAAGTCCATGCCACAGAATTTCAGACACAACATCTAACCTGCTGCAGCAGGTCTTTCACCTGGAGAAGGGTGTCTTGGTTCTGGATATCTGTCAGGTTGTTCCCAAGAAATATAAGCAACCCAGAGCCCCAAACTAGGGTTTTTTTCCAGCTGATCAGCAGACAAGTCCTACAATCAATTATATGACTGAATTGGGGTCTGAAGCAGGTGAAGGATGTGCTAGAAGAGGCAGTTCATCTTTTCCCCTCAGCTGTGGCAACCGATCATCACCTGATCTTTCTGTTGGCTTCACAAAGTTATTAAGAAAAACAGGCACACAAGAGCACCTTGCCACACTGCCACAGGCACTCCCATGTGTAATACAGACTCAGCTGCCTCTCTTCTCAAACAACCATCACATTAGTGATGATCTGGGAACAAGATTATGGCAGCGTTACATGGGAAGGGCTACTGACTAAACACCTTTTAAGTGCAATACGCACATACAAGCAGGAGCCTTTCCAAGGGAAAGCACTACTTCCAACTTCTTCCCTAAGATAAAGGGAAGAGCCCCTTCCCCCCTGCCAAGGCTGAAATTTAACACTAATAATGGATTAAGCTACAGAAGGAAGTTCTTTGTCTCTGCCATGTTTAGTTCTGTGTGAACAGCAGCTCCACAGCAGCATAAAAGCAAGCCCTGTTCATCATTTTCTTCCAGAGAAAGCCCAAAGCAGCAAGTCAAGTCTTGCTCCCCATAAATGTGCTAGAAACATAATAAATATTATCAAATTCCATTAGACACTACAAACTCAAAAGCCTTGTCTGGGGGAGGGGTGAACTTCTGACATAGGGATGATTGATTTCCAGTAGAGTTAGAAATGTAATGCTTACTTAACAGCAGTAAAATACATGTATTTAAGTCTTACTCCTCACGAGGGAACTGCAACACATATGTTTGTGTCTTGGTGTGATAATTGCAGCGGCAACAAGCTATTGAACAAGGGCTCCTCAGTGCTAAGGTAGTTAGGTCTTGACCTGCACTGCTCACAGCAAAGTACACACCACCACAACATGACAGATGAACCCTAGCAGTTGTACGTCTCCAAAGAGTGGAGCAGAAAAGAATGCACAGAAAAATACACCATGCATAACGATGCTCATGTGCCAAAGGACCTTGTGTTGTGTCACTCCTGTGCTTGACTATGCTGAAAAATATCTGTGTGCATGCAGGTTTTAACATCTGATTGGATATCCTTTAGTGCTTTTGCACAATTGCCTGGATCCTCAGGCAGAGATCACAATCACAGAATGGTTAGGATTGGAAGGAACCTTAAAGCTCCTCCAGTTCCAACCCCCTGCCACCGGCAAGGGAAACCTCCCAC